>NC_079537.1:4208532-4496032 GCF_003711565.1 Takifugu flavidus | reverse complement strand
ATGCATCCGCCCAGAGCTGCTGGGCTGGTGTTGCGTCTCCCATCCTAAAGTCGTCTTCAATCCGTCACTCTTAACACGCTTTACCTTTTTTCCCCCTCTTGTAGCGATTGCACATTTGAACAGGAGTCTCACTGCGTTTAAACCCGCTGCAGTTTTGCTTCCAACGCAGCACTTTTCTCAAGTCTCTGCGGCGCCTTTTGAGAGTGCAGACCGCCGTGCATACTGTGGAAGGAGATGCATGCCCCTGTACGTCCACGAGGGTTTGATACAGTTTGATATAGGAAGCTAGGATGGCGTTGCCCCATTTTTAAACCTTTTCTTGTATGTGAAAGACCACGATGTGAATAAAAACCCACCGTGAACGTTCAGCCTTCTCAGATGGTCGTGGACGGACGCGCGCTGGCCTGAGACTTGGCTCAAAGGTCACAGAAGAAGAGTCACGAGGAAATGTCGTAAATGTGTCGAGTCTCTGGATATGATATTGTGATTGTTGCTGAACATACTGAAATACCATTTGAAACTGTTGTGATTTCAGACTAACTGTAGTTGTTGGGTGTTGCATGGTTTAGCAGGAGTCTATCTTCCCTTTTCTTAAATTCACTGTAAAATCCAACGTGATCGCTGGTTGGTTGGCCGTTTACTGCAGATGCAGCATTTATACAGGAATGTTTTAAAGGCACAGGGCGCTTGAAATGTCTGTCTGTGTCTGGTGCCGCAGCCTCTAGTGATCAAGTGTTCCATCCTTAAGTGTTGGTGTGAACCATATCCTGTGTATTTTAATAAAGGCAATACAAACAACCAATCAGACCAGCCTTATACCCTTTTGGTTTTTTTTTGAGGACAAGCTTGCTCTTTGCTTGCATCTCGAAATCACTGTTTCTATGGTGATAAGGTGGTCATTCTGCATTTCTCAAGGACACCTAAAGTATGACTTATGGCTGTAAACACACAGACCAGTACATAATCAGACCTTCACAGCAGCACCTAAAGCTCAGCTCGCTCATTGTTTCCTTTTTGCGGTCAAGAAATCTACATGCTTGTGAAATGTTGCTTTTAATGCAGCAAAACAAACGGAGCTCATTCCACAGAGACATTTCCAGAAGAGTGTGGGTGAATTTACAGAAAACTCATCTGTTCCTGACGGCTAATCTGGATTCAGGTGCGGGACTTGCAGACATTTACGGCACTAATTACGTTTGTCAGACATAATCACTGATGCCTGGGTTTCATATCTGTGCTAAATCAGCATTTATCTTAATTTAGCTGCTGAATTGATTAAAATGTAACCCAACAGAGGTAGGGTTTAACCCGACTGTGCAAGACTGCGTGCGTATGGGTGTGTGGGTTTTATACAATAACACATCAATAGATACTGGGAAGTAGAAGGATTAACCCCTCCTTTCAATAGGTCTCATATGATTTCTAATCTCTTGATTTTTAAACATTCTTTCCATGTAGTTAATCAAAATTGGAAATTCACGCATCCAAAGGCTTTTTGTAATAATCCAACCCATCAGTTTTTACAATCTGGAGGCCTTTAGGAGAGTCACGCCTGTACACGGATGCAATTTAATCCACAGCATCAAGGGCAGTCAGACCTTTCAGCTGGATGCTGAATGAACTCTTTCCATATGCTCTATCCATCTGTCCGCCAGTCCGCCTTGTCAGTTGCGCTCGGTGCTGCAGTGGTGTTATTGCTGCTGAGCGTCTGCTCCAGCAGGGCTCGCTGGGCTGTCGCCGGCAGGTAGAGGAAGGCATAGAGCAGAGCCAGCATCAACAGGGCCAGCAGCAGAGGGAGGCCCCAGTCTGAGGTCATTAGGGGCTCCTCACACCGAGCCTGCAGGAAGGATTTATTGTGCATGACCGGTCGATTGGTGGCAACGCTGGAGGTCAAGGGAGCAAGACAGAGACGACTCAGCTCAACTCATTTATGGAGAAACGCTCAGATATCTTGTATACTCACACTAGGGAGGGACTCCTGAAAAGACTTGACATCCAAATCCCGGCTCACATGCAAATATTTAAACTCACCAAAGAGAAAATGCAAAAAAAAAAGAATAAAAAAACAAATAAAACTAAAAACCCTGAAACTCAATTAAATCCAAGATCCACATCCAGGAAAAAAAATTGCATGTCATGTTTGAGAAATTGTTAATGTGGCAAAAATGATATCCAGGCATTGATGAAGAAATTCTAATGGGTCCATTATATTTCTGGAAGATGAATGTTTTCAGTGTCTCAAAGAAAAGGTGTGTGTCCTCTTCATGGGAGCTGAGCCGAGTGAATTCTGCTTGATGGCGTGTTTCCCCACACCGACACAGAAAAGCAGATTGACTGCAGTCATGCCAATCATATAATGAGTGCTGATCCTCTTAACTGTAATATTCATACCTGGCTGTGTTCAGGGATTACCAGATGTTGCCTCCTGGCCACCATTCAATGTTTCTTTTTAAGAATACTGTGCTGTGGTATGCTTCGAATCTTAAAATATATATTACTGTTTATACTGTCCACACAAAATTTAAAATTCTTTTAATCCACTGCAAAATAGTTTTGATCAGGACAAAAGCATAGGAGTAGTATATGTTGAAGAAGACTCAGCAGGCTCTGCAAACAAAGAATAATTGCATTGTGTGTCATAATTGAACTAACTACAGTATGTTCCTTTTGCCTAATAAAATCAAGTCAAGCAAAATACTTTATCGTTCCAATTAGAACTTTGTACAGTAGGTGGCGCTGTGGGGCCGAGTCGCATTGGCAGGTTTGGCCCAGACCATAACAAGCAACGAAGAAGAAGCTGCAGCCGGAATCTTGCGCATCATTCATCGTTACTTTGCTCTTTTCAGTAGAGGTATGCCAACTTTCTGTATGTTAAAATAAATACATCTAACATTTCGCTACAATGCAAGTATTCTTGTTCGTTTGCCAGAAAGTGGAAGTGTTATGACAAATACGTCCTAAAGTAACTGACATGCTAAGTAGCGCTAAAGCAAATATACGGCCACTTCCCCTGTAATGAGTCGGCTGAGAGAAAAGACGTTTTGTTTTGTTTTTTAAAAAGTGTTTTCTCGAACATATTTGTATTAATCGGAACTCCTATGTCAATGATTACATGTAGCAACACGTGCATTAAGGTAGGAGTGTAATGTTACATGTCTATTAGGGTATTATTGGCGTTATTAAATGTCACATAGATTTGCATCACTGGTTTATGAAAGATCAGTTAGCATCAATTATTCATTTAAACGAGAATGTTACAGAGATTCTGCCTTTCACAGAGCTCTTGCTGTCAAACAATTTAAAACCTTCCCTATAAAACGCCTAGAAAAAGCACAACTATTTATGCCATTGTAATCCGTTTCATTTACAACATAATTTTGATTTCAAATAATAGTTTAAAAACGAAATGTTACAGACAAAACTAGCTTTCCTGTAGCACCTGCTGATGTTTTACTGCTAAGTGCCTGAAACTGATTTTAGACCTTTATGTAGTCATTTAACCTTTTCATGCTCTTTTTTGACCACCTAAAAATAAAGATGACAGGTTTGTTGTTTCTTTGTTTGCAGCCTGCATGTTTTCCACTTAAAAGGTCCTGATGATGGCTACAGAGCCTGCCAGTTTGGACAACCTGTCCGTGCTGTATCACAGTGATGATTACATCGTGGTGGACAAGCACTGGGACATCCGCATCGACAGCAAGATGTGGTATGAGAAACTCACTGTCCAGGCGCAACTCAGGCATCACTTCCCCCAGCTGGCTGACCATAGCACCTATTATGGATTCAGGTCGGACTTAACCTGTGAGAAACTTAACTGTCCCACCTATGAAGACAATAATAACCCTGATTATCATTTCTGATTCTCATCCAGGTTTTGTCATCAGTTGGATTTCTCAACAAGTGGAGCTCTTTGTGTTGCTCTCAATAAGGCTGCTGCTGGTCAAGCGTACCGCTGCTTCAAGGACCGTACCGTTACCAAAGCTTACCTCGCCATTGTGAGTAAACACTAGCGAAGGGACCTGGTTTCTGCATCCACTCCCTGCACATAAGTGGAGCTAAACAGATTATGCTATCAAATAACTTTGAAAACCACTGAATACTAAAAAACATATTGCAAGGCGCAATAATGATGATACATGTTTTGAAATTGTATAAGAACATTTTTGAGTTTGTCTTTGAAGCCAGGCTCTTTTGAGTTCATTTTTACTCAGCACTAAACTCATTGTAGTGTCTCAAATGCATCTTTCGAACAACAATCTAAAGACAGAAAACTTTTTCTATCAAGGTGAGAGGCTGGGTGGAAGTGGAGATACAAACTTTGGACTTCTCCATTGGCAAGAACACCTCCGAGGGAAAAACACACATGATGTGTATTGAGGGAACAGAAGGTACTTGAAACTGACCTGGCATTTCTTTTTTTTTGTTTGCCTCAGTTTCACTCTCATACTAGAATACAACAGGTAGTCGTGCCATCAAACATACAGTTTCTTTTAATTAATTTTACATTGAAATTGGTCTCCCAAATATGTGCTCCAAAAACATTTTTTTTTTTACAGAAATGCTATTTTACATTAATTATTTTACATTTTTTGTCTTAAAAATAATTCTATTCCATGGCTTTTGGTTTATGTTTTAAGTCAGTTGACTATTTTTCATTTATTATCAGCCCTGTGCAACTTTAGCAGGACCACACTTTTAAAATGTCCTGCCTCCCTCCACAAAACAGGAAAATGACTCCATCTTGTGTAGATAATTAATCAGAACTATAGAAAAATCTCTCTCCAGGTTGTGAGAACCCCAAGCCCTGCCAAACTGGGCTTATGGTGTTGGAGTATGGGTTGTACGATGGAGACCCTGTCACCAAGGTGTTGCTGCAACCACTCACAGGTAACAACTCATTTGCTTTTGATTGGACTTTAATTCTTGTTTCACAGATGTTGCCTTGTGTAGTTAAGAAAAATCTCCTTTCTTTCTCTCTGATTTGTTTCCTTCCAGGACGAACCCATCAGTTAAGGGTCCACTGCAGTGCCATAGGCCACCCCATCCTCGGTGACTTCACCTACAGCTGTGGAGCAGATGACGCCCCCTACCGCATGATGCTGCACGCACACCTCCTCCACATTCCACTGGAACATCAACCCCTGCTCGTCTGTGCTGGAGACCCCTTTGTCCCCAAGGTTGATCCCAAGTGGCTCCCGCAGCGCTCATTACGCACAGTATCAGCCACTGTGGCTGCCATTTTGGAGAACAGGGCCCAGGAGGACAGGAGGATTAAAGAAGAGGAGAAGGAGAGGGTAAGAAAGGAAGAAGAAAGGAGAAGAGGAAACAGAAAACAAAATAGGGAAGTGGAGACTGAGGAGCAGAAAAGGCTGTGTCAGGCGTGGCTGAGTGAATGGTCTGGAGACTCATAAAGCCCTTTAAATACGAGAGAAATTTCAGGAAAATATTAATTTATGAAAACTCTTAATGAGTGTTGACAGGAATTATCACCGCCCCTAAGCATGACACTAATAAACCAACTCTGTGTATTTATCTTTCACAGAACCGCAGCAAACATCACCTCGGTGTTTGACATATCTGCTGCTCTTTTCATCCTGCAGCATTTTACAGACTTTTATTAGGACACCGATATATTGGTTTGAGACAGTGTTCCAGTTTGCCTTTTGAATGGCTGCATTATTTGAGGCCTGCCACCTAAATTCGCTGTTTCTACTGATAACGACTCCTAAGTATTTATTTCAACTGATGCAGCTCCAGACCTCTGTGAAAATTCATCTGCAGTCTTGCTATTTTATGCCGGCTAAAGTAGATATCCGCCATGTTTTTATAATTACTAAATGTTTAATGATATTAATGAACATTTTGAGTTTTTTTTATCAAGTAAAATATATATAATTTTACAAACAATGGTTAAGGAGCCAACGCCTTCACACTGGGGTATTTCTTATTTGTACATTATCTGTGCATTTTGTTGACGCTCAAACTGCCAAGTTCCGAGTTGCGCTTCTGTTTGTGGTTTTTTAGTCATAAGACTTTTTTTCCCCTCGAGTTTCTCTCCCGTTTCTGTGTGTGTTCACGAACGTCCTCATTTAAATAATAAACTATGGTCAATTGCGCTGATTTATTGCGTTAATCATTTCCCCGTTCCTGCTCTTAAGATACGTCGTGTGAGATACGATATCATTCAAACAGAAATATTTATAGTATATTCAATATTTCTCGAAAAACTCTTAACCAAGCGATTGCTTATAAAGCAGCAACAAAATAAGTTGTCGAGTAGATGTGGTAGTTGAGAAAAGAAAGACATAAGTTTGTCCACAGGCACCGTATTATGTAAAATTATCCCTTTAAATACACAATTCAGTTTGTTAATAATTTAACGTTCTGGAGGCTCCACAAACCGACGCATCCATTGGCCCAAACGTACCAAGGGTCGGTAATTCCCTTTCCGGTAGAAAATCCTACTTGTAAATTTGTTTCCGCCGCTTGTTAAAGTGTTTCGTTACTTGTAAATTTGTTTCCGCCGCTTGTTAAAGTGTTTCGTTACTTGTAAATTTGTTTCCGCCGCTTGTTAAAGTGTTTCGTTACTTGTAAATATGTTTCAGTCGCTTGTAAAAGTGTTTCGTTACTTGTAAATTTCTTTCAGCCGCTTGTTAAAGTGTTTCGTCATTTGTAAATTTGTTTCATCCGTAAATTGTTTCATCCGATTGTTAAAGTGTTTTGCACCTCTCGGCCACCGTACATAAGCTCATAAAGCCTATAAATTCCATACATTTTGTTGCTTTACTTTATTTTTTTCCAGTTATTGAATTCCCTCAGTAAAAAAATAAAAATGCATAACGTATTATATTTTTTTAGCCTATGTTATTTTATTTTTGGCCGTTGCCATGGTTAAATGCATAACTACAATGCCCACAATGCACCACTTCTACGCGTGTGTTCAATGGCAGGTTTGACGATTGGAGGATTTCAGTCCAAAAAAAAAGAGAGCCAGAACTGCGGGCGGTGGTGTGTCAATACGAGTGGCTTTTAGTTTTTAGCTCAGAACTGGAGGTTTGGAAGGATGAAAGAAGCTGGAAATGAGCTCTGTGTTCTTTTCATATGAGAGTTTTGCTCACGCTGTCTCCGGAGCAGCCGTAAGTTTGAATCTCTTCCACAATCCATAAATCCATTTAAGATGTAGTTATAGTAGTTTATTACTCATTATTATTGTTATTATTAGTAGTGGTAGTAGTAGTAGTAGTAGTAGTATATCTCTGATCGGTCATTGGAACACAAATCTACATCAGAGCATCGTAAATTGTATCAATATTAATTTTTTTAGTAATAAACAGTGTAATACAGACAAAAGAGAAACAAGCTGGATTTGCATTAGTACCCTTATTTTCTGTTTTATTTGCCTGGAATTAGTAATACTGTGGCCAAGTAATGTTTGGAGATACTGTAGTACTGGTAATTTAGTGTCATTATTGTAATGTGCATGGAGGCTGTTTTAGGTCACAACTTGTGTGACACTGCTTTTATGTCAATTGGCAGTGAAACAGAGATATTATTGTACTTGTTGCATTTTTTCCCCATTTTTTTCAAACTGAGGTTACCGTATATGACTGTGTGGTTTTAAATAAATAGCTGGAACATATATGAAAATACAAGGTGTAAACATTTAAAATGGATGAAGTGTGATCAAGTCAACCAAAGGGCGGCTGAAGTCCAGATCCATGCACCAAGTCTATTTTCTGATTTACAGTAATGGTGCCTGTAAACAATAGAGGACAAACAAGGACCTAGACAGGATAAAAAAAAAAGATGTATGCAAATTTAGAGCAAAACACACACATGCACACCCATAATTTGCCATAAAAAATAATAATAAAAAGCCTTATATTATCAACTTGTCAATATTATATCATTCTGGCCATGGTATATATTTTTAATACATTCCTAAACAATACTAATACAAGCTAAACAATCCTCTTGTGGCACTCTTTGAATGTTGATCTATCACTTCTCTTTCTCATGAATCAAGCAGACTGTGTGTGCTGTGCTAATTGTGTACTCTTTTAGGGAAGTGCGGCTGCCATGATGGTGTTCTACCCTCTGGATACAGCTCGACTGACCCTTCAAGGTAGGCGACTGTGGTGGCGCGGCCCTTTTTGTTACAACGACTGCCATGTTCTTGTCATCACAAAGGGTTTTTATTTCTGTTTCTTTTCAGTGGATGAAAAGCGCAAGTCTAAGTCAGCCCACACTGTTCTAGGAGAAATCTTTAAAGAAGGAGGACTGTGAGTGGCAATATTTCATTAGGTCGGCTTGTAGGTGGCTGTGGAAGGTTCTGTGTTCAATTCTTTGTGCCTTTGTGCAGGTTGCCTGTCCATGCCTGTGCAGATAAACTTTTCCCACACTCTAAAATCACATTAGGTTGATTCTAATTGCCCCCCAGTGTTTCCTTGGCTCCAGCCCCCCCCCCCCCCCCCCCCCCCCACCCTGTGACCCTGATTAGGAGTAAGAGGCAATCAACATTAATCCTGTCAAATTATGCTTTTAAATCTGTAGGCGGATGCATCCAGCACAATTTTTTTTGCAATGTCCGTACTGATTCAGCACTTATTAAAATCCTGTGCACACACTCTTTAATTTACTAAAACACACAAAAATTCCCTAGTTGCCCTGTGCAGCTGTCCTAATTGTGCTTGCTTCTGCAGATCCGGCCTTTACAGTGGCTGGTTTGCAGTCATCTACACTCTGTGCATCTCCAACTTCTCCTACTTCTACTGCTTCCATTCCTTCAAAGCCATCTGGTTGAACGAAAAGCAGGCAACAACCAGCAACGACTTGCTCGCGGGCTTCGCTGCAGGTAAGCATCATGAAAGCTTGAATTAACTCATGGCACAAGAGTATTTGGGTTGATCCACCTGTTTGATCCGCCAGGTGTAGTAAGTGTACTGCTGACCTCTCCTTTGTGGGTGGTGAACACCAGGCTGAAGGTTCAAGGACTGGGGTGCTACAGTAAAGATGTATTGCCTACCAGATACAGTGGCTTTATGGGTAACTGTATGACCGTGCCTCATCCTGAGGTTTTCTTTTAGCATGTTTCATTGTGACGTTTGCTGGTTTTGCAGATGCAATTGTGCAGATCACCTCTCAGGAGGGCGTGGCAGCGCTGTGGAGCGGCACCTTTACGTCCCTGCTGCTGGTGTCCAACCCCGCCATCCAGTTCATGGTTTACGAGGGACTGAAGAGGCATCTGAGATGGATCGTTCACAGAGAGGTGAGTGGGGAAAATGGGAGAGATTAGCTGGAGATTATAGGTCCTCACATGTTTCAAGATAAAGGAAGCTTAATGTGTGAGGAGGAGGCAACAGTTCGGAACATACCATTTTAGGGATTAGAAAAAATTGCCTTATTTGAGTCTGTGCTTCCAATATTCTGACTTTATGATTCTGCCTATCAGAATTATTATTTATCAGAATATCTATGACTGTTATAACTGTTGACCTATGCTTTTTGCATCCTTTCTAATGTATATTTAGAGTTTTACTGAATCTGATTTCCCTGCTGTTGCTTGTGTTTTCATCTTATGTGTTTTATTTCCTTCTTTTGTCTTGGTGCACTTTTACCTGCTCTGATCAGATCGTTTATGTTGAACCCCCTCATGAGCCTTCAGAGCTAGTGTCTGATGAAAGGTTGTCGACTGTTGTCCCCCTCCCTACACTTTGGGGCTTCAAATCCTGTTTTTTTTTGCTTCTAAAGACATTTTTCCAAATCTACTGATGTGAAATTCATCAGCAAACATTCTGACTCCTGTAATATCTGAATAAATAATATTGTCTTTGATTGCTTCCCAGTTATTAATTTCAAACTCTAGGCTGAAGGGTTTAATATATTAAGTATATTGGGGGGTTGGCAGGTTAAGTTTGAGTTGCAGTTATCGTAAACTAAACAGATTAAAAATGCATATTCAGCATATCCACTTGTTCATAAACACAGATTTTAAGGGCTGAGTAGGAATTATAATGTTCTGTGGAGGAATTGTGGATAAATCTTATTATTTATCCCTAAAAGAAAGTTATAACGGCTGGATTGCACTACTTAGTGTAAAAAGCATGATCAAATTTTCATATCAAAGCTGTTCACATTTACAAGGACTTTTCTTTTATTCCCAAAGCTGTCGTCCGTTGAGTTCTTCATCATCGGGGCTCTTGCCAAAGCTGTCGCTACCGTTGTGACGTACCCGCTGCAGACCATCCAGTCCATTCTTCGGGTAGGTTTATGCATGCATCCTGAAGGGATCGATGCTTGTTAATTGTTTTAATTGCCAGTACAATTGAAGAAAACCCTGTTTTCATTGCTTTCAATCCTTCACTGCGTTTATTTTCATTACAGTTGCCTCAGTATCAAAGGTCCGATGAAAAGCTTAACATACTGTCCAGTGTAAAGGTGTTTAAATGTCAGTTGCTCAGAAGAGTAAGGTGGGTGGACACACACATTTGTTATTCTATCTTTGCGAGGACTCTTATTGATACTTGACCACACCTCACACTGCATATCGTGCTGTTCAGTGTGTTTTCTTTCTTTTAAACACTCTTTCAGGAACGACGGCGTGTTAAGTCTGTTCAGCGGACTGGAGGCCAAGTTATTGCAGACAGTGCTGACGGCTGCCCTCATGTTCCTGATCTATGAGAATATCGTCAGCTGCACCTTTAGGGTCATGGGGCTGAGCAAGAGCTTCTAAAACGAACTAACTGTTGAAACACCCCAGTCTCTGCCCCTCTGTGGTGCTTCAACACATTTATTGTTTTTTTAGGGGGGGGGGGGGTGTTTAAGCTGTGGATGTATGACATTGGATGGATGGATTGTTAAACTTATTCAATGTGACAGCGCATTAAAACGATCTCTGTGTGGCAAACGGTGACTCGGGTTGTTAGTTCATTTGGTTTTGTCATTTGTGTGGTTTTGTCATTTGTGTGGTAGAAAATTATCAAGTGTGATCTTTTGATTCTCATTGATTTATTGTTTTCAGGTGGTGTTTGTGGAAAAGCTCCAGCCATTCTCAAGACTGCCACCGCAGCAGTTTCGCTGTGAGAAGAAGTACGACATCTATTTTAGCGATGAGAACATCTATGCCAAGTACAGGTAATGGACTGTATCTGCAACATCTGTACAATAAGGTTGTGTCATAAACACATGTATAAAACCTCCCATCATTATGAGTTGGTCTGAGTTTTTGCGTATGGAAACTGGGCGTGCATGCGTATTAGCTGTTGGAGTGCAGCCAGATATAAAGGAATGCCACATTGTGTCATCAGGTATCTACTATCACCGGTATGCCGCTATTGTCCAGAGCCTAAAGTCTTTTCCAAGTTTGACGAGCTTGAACACCATATGAGGAAACAGCACGAGGTTTTCTCTTGCAAGCTCTGTGCAAATCACCTGAAGGTTTTGTTTTGTTTATTTTTAGATTGTTCTGGCTGTCTTTGTTTTCTTGTATCTCATACTTGTCCCTCTTTGACCAGGTCTTCTGTCACAAGCGAAAATGGTATAACCGCAAGGAACTGGCACAGCACCGGGCACACGGGGACCCAGATGACACCAGCCATTATTAATTTCAAACTCTAGGCTGAAGGGTTTAATATCCTGAAGGTTGTTGGCATTCATCACACATGTTGCAGTGTTTAACAGGCGACTTGCGGCAAGAAGGTTCTGGGTCTGAGTCCCCTGGGGACAAGTGACTGTTCTGTGCAGCGTGCATGCTCCCCCAGTGTCTACATGGGTTCTGGGTACTCCTGCCCCCCCCACCCCACAGTCCAAAGACATGCCTTGTGTTGATAGGTGAATTGTTGGCTCTTCTAAATATGCTTTAGGTGTGAGTGTAAACTTTTTTGTCTTTGCATGTTAGATGAGCTGGTGAACATTAAGATTAAATTATTGTTGGTGAGATTATTGTAATTCAGGACTAAAATGCTCCAGGTTATCCTTTCAGTAACTTTCAAGCATATAAATGAATATTAAGAGCTAAAATGGAGTCAGATCCCCTGTAGTTTTGCACATTCTTGGAAAAATACTGGATATACTGCATGGCTGCTGTGGAACCATTTATAATCCAGCAACTGTATCACATGCTTTCATTGAAAGGTTTAGGGTTTAATGAAACTGAAAGTTGAGCAGCAAAACCTGAGTTTCTTTATCCCATAACCAAAACTCAAACAACTGAAACACTTCACACTGGAGTGTGAGCATTTCATTCTGGAGGACCAGAACCAAACTCTCCATGGAATTTACCCAAATATTTTAAAGGTCAGTGAATTGTATAGAGATTCTCTAGTGGTACTTTTACAAATTAAAAATGTGAACTATTCTAAAGCATGCATCAGTTACTTTAATCTTAATGATGAGAAACCAAACAATTGTTATATGTTCTAGGGGAAGATAGTACTTTTGTACGGTTTTAGCACTTTATAGGAGGTCCCTTATTGCTCCATCAAGCGTCATCTTCATTGAAAAATGCTACACATCTGTCGGGGTTTTGATAAATGTTGAATTGTAACACGTTATTTGCGTTATTACGGTAAATTTGAGTCAAGTAAATTGGCTCCGATAGATAATAAACAGCCTTTCAAGTGACCAAAGCAAAGCCCCCCGCTACAAAATAAAACAATCCCAGCTGTATAATCAGACACAAGCAGGACCCCGGACAGAAAAGTGTGAGATGATAAAGGACAGCCCCGGAAGGATAAAACCTCTGCACACTATATGATCACTTTCCCGTTGCGTTTCAGAGCAAAGCTGCACTTCAAGCTTTCATTACGTAAGCGCTCCAGTCGCCGTGGCTCGCGCTCGCTACCGATTACATTAAAAAAAAAAAATTTAAGAAACTTTGTCTGTGCCTTTTCACCAGCATGAATTCGTTAACCGCCAAGGAAGCCGAGAAGATCTGTGTTCTGTGTTGTCAGGAAGTCGAAGTCTTCGCTGTGGGAAAATGCGACCATCCCGTTTGCTACCGCTGCTCGACAAAAATGAGAGTTCTCTGCGACCAGAAGTACTGCGCCGTCTGCCGCGAGGAGCTCGACAAGGTGGGCTTCCGCTATCACTGTGGCTCGTGGGCTGCCTCGCGACGCTAGCTAGGCCGCGCCACTCTTGAATTCATCTCTCGTTTGGAGGAGAAACGTGGCGAGTCGGCGAGCTAAAACGGGCCTAATGTGTATATGTGTTAGAAATGAGGACGTTGACTAACTCGTGGTGGACTAGTTACGTTGTGATGTCGCTGTCATTAGCTTAGCTGAGTTAGCACATGCCACAGTCCCTGTATATAAGTACAGAGTACCATCAAAGCAGGTGGTTACCCAACAGGGTTGGCGATTGCGAGTGTTGACAGGAGATTAGGCCACATCGCCTATGTTTCGTTTTCGTCGTCTTTTAAACAGCTGACATAAACATGGCTACCTGTCAGAGCTAACAGTGGCAGAATATGTTGGCTATCCCTTCCCAAACTCGTATGGACACTAATTGTAAAAGCTGTTTACCTTAGCCAGCAGCTGTGTATTACAATATATACTTGAGGCTACATGGTTAAAAGGTCGATGTTATGTTGGGCTTTTTTCTCTCCTGTCTGTCAGCCCTCATATAAACTAACCATTTCACTTACAGTTGTCGTAATTGTTAAACTTATTCAATGTGACAGCGCATTAAAACGATCTCTGTGTGGCAAACGGTGACTCGGGTTGTTAGTTCATTTGGTTTTGCCATTTGTGTGGTTTTGTCATTTGAGTGGTAGAAAATTATCAAGTGTGATCTTTTGATTCTCATTGATTTATTGTTTTTCAGGTGGTGTTTGTGGAAAAGCTCCAGCCATTCTCAAGACTGCCACCGCAACAGTTTCGCTGTGAGAAGAAGTACGACATCTATTTTAGCGATGAGAACATCTATGCCAAGTACAGGTAATGGACTGTATCCGCAACATCTGTACAATAAGGTTGTGTCATAAACACATGTATAAAACCTCCCATCATTATGAGTTGGTCTGAGTTGTTGCGTATGGAAACTGGGCGTGCATGCGTATTAGCTGTTGGAGTGCAGCCAGATATAAAGGAATGCCACATTGTGTCATCAGGTATCTACTATCACCGGTATGCCGCTATTGTCCAGAGCCTAAAGTCTTTTCCAAGTTTGACGAGCTTGAACACCATATGAGGAAACAGCACGAGGTTTTCTCTTGCAAGCTCTGTGCAAATCACCTGAAGGTTTGTTTTGTTTTATTTTTAGATTGTTCTGGCTGTCTTTGTTTTCTTGTAGCTCATACTTGTCCCACTTTGACCAGGTCTTCTGTCACGAGCGAAAATGGTATAACCGCAAGGAACTGGCACAGCACCGGGCACACGGGGACCCAGATGACACCAGCCACAGAGGACACCCCCTCTGCAAATTTTGCGACGACCGCTATCTTGACAATGACGAGCTGCTTAAACACTTGCGCAGGGACCACTACTTCTGCCACTTCTGTGATGCAGATGGCTCTCAGGAATACTACAGGCAAGTAAAACAAACCAGCAGTGACTGTGCGGTTGACTTCATGTTCTGATTCATCACTTTGTATTTGCCCGCTAATGTCATGCACACAAAATTTACAACCTTTTTGTAATAATTGATCTTAAACAGTGATTATCAGTACCTCACTGAGCACTTCAGGGAGCGTCACTATCTGTGCGAGGAAGGCCACTGCGCTACTGAACAATTCACTCACGCATTCCGAACTGAGATCGACTACAAGGCCCACAAGGCTGCATTCCACAGCAAGAACCGGGCTGAGGCTCGACAGAACCGCCACATTGACCTACAGTTTAACTATGCCCCGAGACAGCAGAGGAGAAACGAAGGTCAGTGACTGCGTGATTCTGTCATTGCGCTTTTACGGCACTCACCGTTGAAAATGAGACTGTTATGTCTCTACTGCACCCTGTTTTGTAAAGTTGTGGGTGAGTAGGTTGGTTCAATTTGGCCTTAACAGTTCCAGAGCTGCTTTGTTTAGACATTATAGGTCTTGTCAAGGATGTTCCAATGAGTAACGGTAGTTATAAAAGTATGAAGCACGGTTAAGATGTCATTAGTTCAGTCTTTTCAACCAAAAGAAATGCTGGAATACAAAAATGATTATTTTGCATAAAATGGGCATGTTTACTCAAAAAGGACTGCTGCTATTTAAGGTTGGCAATGATTGTGAAACGCTTACTCTTATCAAGCATTAAGCAGAATAATACTGCATCCCAAAACAAAAGAACAACAAAGGTAAGCAAACTGCAGCTGGAATGATCTTCATAGCAAATTTAAAAAGACCCATCTTGGCTTTGTATGGGAGATGTGATGTGAGAATTCCCCGTCTTCGTGATTAAATATTCAGAGTCCAAAATGAACACGAGCTTAGTCCACAAGTTTATTAGAAAAAGTAAAATGGCGAGGAAAAAATGAGCAATTCCAAATCAAAACCCAGGAAGAACTAAAAACCTTATGCTTGTGTCTGTCTTTTATACTATAAATTCTGGGCATGGAAGACCATTCTTTTACGTCCTATTTTACTAATATAATTCTTCTTTGTTTTTATTGATGGATTACTTTTTACATTTTTGCCCACTAACCCTTTCTTTTGGTGTCTAAAATGGTAGTTTCCTCCCCTTTGTTTCCTCTTACACTTACTATTCATTTCTATTGGTGGCTGGATATACCTTCTTTGGTTTTTTTAAAAACACAAGTTCTCCACTTTAGACCGGATTTACCTATATATCTTTTCCATGTCACTGTGGTCATCCTCCTCTTTTTACTTGCGGTTTCTTGTTCTTAGCTAGGCCTAAATTCTCTAGGGACAAAACCATCCTTCCGGATGCTCACATTCTCAGATTTCCTTAAGTACAGCATTTTATATTCCTCTCATACACAGTAATTTATTGAAATATCACATACCTTTTTTTTAGCTAAGAAAATAACACATGACCAGTACGTAGCCTTATGAGTTAAGGATAAAATACACTACAGATGTCTAAAACGTGTATATAGTAACATAATCACTGCAGTGTGAAGGTTAAGATGCACGTTTGTCCTCAGGTATGGTGTCAGGTGGTGACTATGAAGAGGTACGCCACGGTCAAGGGGGAAGGCCTCATGTGAGACACAAGAGCTGGAGATACTCGCGGTGAGTCTGAATTAGCTGTGCAGCATTTAGTGAATGGCTGGAGGTCGCTAGGATGTAGTTTTTGTAATCTAACAAATCTGACTGTAGCCTGGTGATAAATGTTTCTGGAAATGTTGGTGGAAAGGGGCTAGTTCACATGTGTCAAACTCAGTCCTCGAGGGCCACGATCCTGCCGGGTTTTATGTCCTATCTAGGCTGAAAATGCATTCAGTGGGACAGAAAACCCGGCAGGAGCGTGGCCCTCGAGGACAACAATGCTATTTAGGTGCACTAAACTGTCTCACATCTTTTAAATGTTTTAATGTGCCGTTATGCTTAAAGGCAAGAAGAGGACAGAGCGGTGGCGGCTGCTATGAGGGCATCTATGGCGATGCAGAGACAGGAGGAGAAAGGAGCGGTACAGGAGAGGGCTCCTCCCAAACACCGCCGAGAAGAGAGGATGGAGCCACCCGAACCAGAAGAGTCTCATTCCTCACAGAGGAACAGAAACCCCAAAATACCAAACAAACCTCCAGGTAAAGAAATTAAATATGACTTTGATACAATTTGGGACTGACAGCAGTGAGCAGGTCACTCACTAGACTCCTCCTGCTCTCGTTCACAGTGAGAACAATGAGGAGCCCAGATCCCGAACAAGACGAGTTTCCAGTATTGGGAGCTTCTGGAGCCACAAACATGTAATTGCACATCCTGGATGATGTGAAGTCCTCGTCAGGAATCGGGCTGCGCTGAAAAAGATTGAAATTGATCTTTTTGTATTTGTCCTTGTCTGTCTACAGAGTGAAACCCACTCCCACTGCAGCAACAGTCGCTCCTGCACCTCCAAAAGAAGAGGAATTCCCTCGCCTCTCGAAGACACCCATGACTCTCGCCATGGCCTCGGCTTACTCCACTCAAACAAAAAAGTCCTCTTTCCAAGAGGAGGATTTCCCGGCACTTGTTCCCAAAGCGCATCCCCTCAAACCTGCCGCCTGCAGCAGGTCTGCCTGGTCTAAGAACACTCCCTTAAACAGACCTTCCCCCCATGGCCCTTCGTCCTCCAAACCTGCTCCTCCCTTCTCCTCCGACCCTCTGCTCCTATCCTCCGCAGCTCCATCCTCAAACATAAAGAAAGGGGGGAAGAGCAAGAAAGCCCCACTGTCGCCCCGGTCCTCTGATGATGAGGGTAAAGGCCTCACACAGCACGAGGTGCGCTCAGTTCCAACCATGTTGGATATCTCCTCTCTGCTCACCGTTAAAGGAGAAAACAGGAAGCCTCCTGCTACCTCCAGTCCCCCAAATCAGACCCCAAGCTCAGACCCCCCCTTCACAAGTGTTGGCAAGAAGAAAAGGAGGCATAAGAACAATGCTGCTGCTCCTCCAGGTGCGGGGGTGCCAGGGGTGACTCAAAATGCCATTTCAGGGGAAACGGCCGCTCAGAAGGAGAACGTTCCTGAGAAACCCTGGAACAAGCTCCTTTTTAAGGCTGGAGCCGAAGCGATGACAAATGGATTGGATTCTGCTCACGTGGAGAAATCGTCACCGCCTCCTCTGGAGGCTGTTGAGGAATCCAGTCAGCCCACCTCAGAGCCTGAGTTGGTAGAGCAGCAGCAGCAGCAGGAGGAGGAGGAGGAGTTCCCAGCTCTGATTTCCAAGAATCCACCACCAGGTACACATCTGCCTCTTAACCTGTGAATAGTCCCATCCCATAGTTTAGCCAAACTTTTTTTTTTCCATCAAAAGCAGCAGCTAATGCGTTTTTGTATCTCAGGGTTCAAGAGCTCCTTCCCAACAAAAGCGGCTAATCTGCCCACACCTCCACCTGGACTGGCCGTCAAAGCCACTAAACCACCTCCAGGGTTCACCGGAATCCCTCTCAACAGTAACATCGTGGAACCAGCTCCCACTCCGGTCAACCTGTGAGTCAACCTCTGTTGTTTGTAGGATTTGTTGGTGTCGCTCTTTGCCTGGTGTCCTGTGTGTATCTACAAAACCTTCATTTCTTCAGGCCCCCTAAAGTGTCGTACTACGATTACTTGGTGCCAGATAACTTCCAGGAGCGGAACCTGGCATTAATCCTTTCCATCAGAAAGGTCCTCAGCAACGATGAGTCAAATTTCAACGAGTTCAAGAACTACTCTGCTCAGTTCAGACAGGTAAACATACAAACATTACCTGTATTTTCCTCCCACAAATATTTACATCGCATGAATAATTTTGTTGCCATCCTCTTGCATGATGACAAATCATCTTCCATCCCCCCCCCCCCCCCTCCCCCCCCCCCCCCCAGGGTGTAATGTCAGCGGCCCAGTACCACCACAGCTGCAAGGAGCTGCTCGGAGACAACTTTAACAGCATTTTCAACGAGCTGCTGGTGCTGTTGCCAGACATTAGTAAGCAGCAGGAGCTTCTAACAGCCCACAGAGACTTCAGAGCAGACAAGAAGTCAGACACTGGACGAAGAAACAAGAACAAGAAGAACAAGGCCCATCAGGGGCCGTCCACGGGGGCCAACGCGGCGGCTGAGCTGGACTGTCAGGTGTGCCCCACCTGCGCGCAGGTTTTGGGCCCCAAAGACTTCAACTCCCACAAATCCCTGCACATCAGAGACAATGAGGAGTTCCCTTCCTTGCAGTCCATCAGCCGTATCTGCAGCTGATTGTGGCTGAAGCCCTGCGTCGTCCAGTACTGGGGGGGGGTGAAGAACAGCTTGGTTGCTGTGTGAACACGACCCATCGGGAGGTTGAGTAACAGATCGCATTTAAAGGGAGTTTTCCTTGAAAAGGAACTTTGCTGCAAGGTTTATGTGAGGTGTGTAGCAGTTGGGGCACAGTTGCTCCACGACGGCTCCAGGTCATCTTCAGGTGTTTGGGGCAGAACCGCTTTTTAATTTATCGATTGAAGAGGAGGCACAAGTTGAGCTTTGGCTTGAATACTTTTCTTTATATGTTTTGTATAAGGGAAATGCAGAACACATTAAGTTACAGTTTGTGCGATTCCTCAGTCGGGTTTCTTGTTTCATTGAAGAAATGAAAATGATATTTGGTTCTGTGGGACGGAGCGGTATTTATTTAATCACTGGTAAACTGCTTTAAATCGCCTGACGTAGGAGAGGCCTGCGGAGTGCTTTTGGTTCACAGCATCGTGGGGAGGTTTGTCACAGGGCGAGAACACTAAAGCTGCTTTAAAATGACACCAAAAGGTCATTTATAACAACACTGATCTGTTAAATGATGGGATGTTCAGTGTTACATCATCAAGCTGAATAAAACTAAAAATGACTTTGTGTTTTATTGCCCTTTGCGATGGCCGAGGTGTGTGTGCACGTGGATGTTTCACTAGGAGCTGTAAGTGGAGTCAGTCAGACAGAAACAGGTGGTCCAAAACATCTTTTCTTTATTACTGTGACGATCAGACTGCAGTCCAGAGACATTCAGGTAACAGACAGCGACACAAATCTCTGTACACAGGTTTTTACAGTGAAGCCTTCAGAGACGGCTCGTGTGTCAAAGGGGCAGAACGCTACAAAATCTCTTTATTGGTCAATGGGGTTACATTGATGTCGATGGTGTGTACTGGTTCTTGTTACGACCATGCATGTGTTTAATACTGGATGGCACAACAGGAAATCGCATCATCACCAACGGCCCCCGAAACGTCATTAAAGAGTGCTTCCGACAGAGTGCATTCTTACTCATAAATATTTATATATATTTTAATTTTCAGCAATACAGGACACACCAGACCCTAGACAGCATCACACACAGGTTCCATTTACTTCAATAACGTACTGTAGTTTACAACCAAAAACACGGTGGTGTACAGTGGCCAGAGCACGAAACATATAGAATTATCTGAATTTTTTATTTATTTTTTTTAAATCTACTATACTGAGTGAAGAAGAGACTGAAGCACTGAGAACAATAATACAATCTGACCTGACAGTACTGCAAACTACCTTAAATGACCTAAACCCACCTCGGTTCACATGGGAAGCCAGTAAAACTGGCATTTCAGAGGATTCTACTGGTGGATTTCCTTACTGATTGTGTTTATTATGTACACCACCAAGAATGAAATAAATTTGCAGTCATTAAAGGTCCTGCCAAATTCGATTAGGAAAATAAAACAACATTTTGTGTAATCCTTTAAACTCCCCAAAGTGGCTCAGGCGTAACCAGTTGAACCCATCTGGAATTGCATCTTTTCCCCGACAAGCATTTTGAAAAGAAAATTTAACTAACTTTTCCCCTCATGTTGTTACATACAATACACCCACTTATTTACGCATGGTATCAGGCAACCAATAAAAAGATTACATTTTAATAATAAAAATCCCCAAAACAAAACATGCTCGCATGCTTTCCATTTACCCTAAAACAGATTCAGAGTCAGGATTTATATCAGCAAGTTGTCAAAAAGTACCTTTTCTTGGCACTTTGGTAACTGACATTGTCTGCTCAAGTAGGCGATGGAATACAATTCTGTACTGCATTTGAAGTGAAGGAAATCCCATCACGGCGATCATCGTGATGGGATTTCAATTTTAAGTACAATGACCAAAGCGGTCTCAAGGTTATTTTCAAGTTTTGTTTTCTGAGAATCTACACAGACGTTATTCTCAAGTCTTTTATCCATTAATCTGACAAAATCCAACTAATTCTGGAATCTTTTTTCCACAGATAATCCTGGAGGTAATGTAAGAATTTAAATGGATTTAAAGGATTCTAAAAAGTTGATTTCATGCATTACTATCATTATTATTTTCCCCAGCCCGCTACCCCACCGCTGCAGTACTATCGCTGGTCTGCAGAGGGCGCCATCGTCAGAATGGCAATAAATGAATCCCACAGAACTCATTTGTTCTATATTTGGCTCTGTTTTATGGAAAATATTAACTTCTCAGTGCGTCAGATACCTTCACAGGAACTCGTGGGAGGCAAAAACATGTTCCAGAAAGTAACTCATGGACCACAAAACTCAATTCACTACGAACATTCTTACAGTTTTTGCACAAACATAAACCAACATGTCTGCCGTGGATCTCTGACGACAAGTGCAATAAAGCAAGGCAGGATCGGAATGAGGTCTGTTCTTACATCAGGGACTTAAGAGTCCGCTTCCATTACCGTGGTAATAAATTCACTCTTATCCTTCATCAGTCGTGTTGGTCAAAAGATCCACTCTTTTTTGTTTTTTGCCTGAGATTACACTGAACCCTCTTATGACCTGATCCCCCCTCCCAAAATAAAACTGGACCTGTGACCCTCCTGCACCGCAGCTGATGCCACACCGGACGTGAGCGGCGCTGTACCAATTTGGTAATGAGAAGACGGCAATAAAAAAGACCGGGCAGTTTGGCAGCTTCTAATAGTAAACCTAAACTGACCTGACTTGTGAACGTTTCCCCAAGCCAGCCCAAAGTTCCACACGCGCGACGCTCCACATACAACACGGTCACAAAAACCATTCCCAGGTACTGGGGATGGATTGTAAGACCCCCCGGACGCTGGAACACTGACACATGAAAGGCTGCTTGTGACACCCCAACACTTAAGACGACTAAAGGAAATGAACTATGGCCACTTTTTCTTTTAAGTTCTGCATCTATGTGGAATTTTTTCCTATATTTACCAGGGAAAAAAATCACCATCCGTACATAGAATGAAGCTTAAGATCATGGAATGGAAGTTTATGTTTTTAAACAATGTTAAATAATTGATCGATTACACACACACACACACATAAATAATACAGTGTCCCATCCAACACCTTAACACCTTTTTTTGCAACTAAATTGATCAAAACACCTTTATCGCTGAACTGAAACGACTCCAGCTGAAAAACCTGCCTGAGGTTCGTTAGGTACAATTCAAAGACTAGCGTGTGATTTGAGACGGCTTTTAATCTGAAGGGAACGATCCTACCTACAGCAACAGCTCACACCGCATCTACCTACAAGAGGATGAGAGATATCGCACTTGATCACAAAACATCGTTGTCGTTTTTTTCTCTTCTTTTTTTTGAACAGCATGTGGAAATCTACTAAATCAAGTCACTGTCTGAGACTCACAGTACAGTATGGCACTTGTTGTTCTCTAAATTCAGAAACATGCAGAGTCAATCATGATCATCTTTTAGCTGCAGCAGAGAGGGATGGAGCGAAAAGGCCGTAACCAAAATAGACGGGGATTCCGCGCCGGGTTCGCTGTGAGAGGGGATTCGACTCTTCTGTGAGTCAAAAGGAGATGAAGGAGCGGTGGAAACTGCTGGGAGACCCACTCGCTTCTTCATTCCATCACCTTTTTCTTTAAAACAATACTGTGGAGTGGCCTCGTCTTCTCCGCTTCCCCCTTTGATTCCAGGAGCATGTCTTTCTTTAATCAAAAAAGAGTGAGAGTAAAGCTGGAATGTCAAAAACAAGGGGGAAACGGGATCAAAAGGAGGAAGCGCAGAAGAGGAGACCAGTTTAATCTTCCCTGAAACCCGGTCAACACAAACAAACGCTGCTGTAGCGACACAGGAAGCTGCTTTCTCTCTCTTCTTCTCCTCCTCTGCCATCACCTCTACACTATCTAGTAAATGGGAACCTGGTACGTGGGCGCCGCGTTGCTTTCGGTGAAGGGTGGGCTCTGGTAGGTCTCCGTGGTCTCCGTTGTGCCCCCTACAGGTGAATTGGAAGGGTACGGCTGGGTGGGCGCGGCGCCGTCCAGGTGCTCCGTGGTGAACAGCGACATGTCCGTGCCGAGCAGGTACTTCTGGACTGCACGCACTGTCAGGCCGGCCTGGGGGGTCAAAGCGGAGAAACAATTTTGATGGTAACAGACGCTGTATAAATAAAGACTGATTGAGAAAGATGAGAAAAGCAGTTTTATTATCAGCATCAGCAGAAAAAGTCACAGTTTCAACTGCGTTCATGTGTTTTTGCACCAAAACAAGAACAATTTAAGGAATACAGCTTTGCATTTAATCTGGAACTCATCAAGATTCATCGAACACATCCTGGCTGTAGGTGTTTTGGGGGTTTATTTTGAATTTTCCCTGGTTGATGCAGATTTTCTTATGCATGGAGGCACAGAAAGAACGTGGGACCCTGAAGCCACAGCGCCCAGAACGTTTTGATTCTACTCTCATGAATCTGATGCCAACTTTATAACTTTTGATCATTTTTTGTGTTGCAACATGCTGTCCCAAGTGTAATTTCGCACTGTAAAAAAAGTGGCCTTTTTAAGAGCCACAAGGAGCCTTTTAGCTCCGTTTGCTAAGCTTTTCTGAATAGGGAATAAATACAATGTGGATTTAACCTTAAACTGTAACAAATGCAGGGAGCTGGCCTCTATTGTCTTTAGAATTTACTGTATAGGGATAAAAATGTCCTTTTTTTTCCCTGAAACATTCTTATCATTGTTATACTGTATATTCATATGTTTGTATATTGTACCTCAGGTGAACACGTGCTGAGAGAATAAGAGTGATAACCAGTTTCTCTCTTGCAGGTTTGATACAACTGTGTTTCTGCGTTTTTATGGTGTGGCTGGATAATCAAAGGTTCGTAACAAGGCCCCGGATCAGAGTAGGAAACAATGGTTATCCCTCTAATCCAAGCCTCGCTTTGATTTTTCTCTAACAGTCTCCATTACGCTGCACAAACACTCCCGGTGCGTCCATCATCGTCGCTACATTAGCTATGGATTCAGGGATAATTCATGTTCATCCATCTGCTTTCAATCCAAACTCCAGATTCTTTGCTTTGCTGCTATCGTGGAAACGTGTAGGCTTGTACACTCTTACCCAGGTGATGATGGAGAAGAAAGAGAAGGCGATGGCGGCGCGGGCGGCGTCGGCGCCCTGGTTGAGTGGCACCTCTTCAGGTGTGGTCCGCGACCACTGATTGGCCAAGAAGCAGAAGCTGACGAAGTAAAGAAAAGCCCAGAAACCTGAAACAGATTAGCGAAAGAAAACAGAGCTTTCAAAAAGCAGGTGCAGGTTTTAAGGTTTCCCATTTCCTCCACGAAACTGCCCCCGTCTTTTATGTCACTTCTTTGTTTTTTAGTGTTGAGAATGAGGAATCGAACCTAGTTGCTTTTTTTGCAGTATTTCGGGCATGTAAAGAACCTGTTTTTTAGCCTTAATCTTCTTATTCTACAAGAATTCCATCAGAAGGTTCAACTTCAACGCTTCCCTCCTCACCAGAGAAGCCGATCTCTAACATCACCGCCTTCTTCCTGTCTTTGATGGAGCTGATGGAGGAGAACTTGTAATCCAGCAGGCCAAAGAAGGAGCACGCCAACAGTCCCACCAGGCCCACAAACACGCCGTAGTTGCAGGCGTCCGCGTTCTTATTGAAGACGCAGTAGAGACGCTCGCTGCCCACGTTCACATAACCCTCATTCACGATGGAGGCAAAGACCACCAGGGAGAATATCTGTGGACGTCAGGAGGGGACAAAGTCAACATCTCGGTTTTATTGCTGACAGTCAATCTCATGCTGCAGCCTCAGTGGGGACGGGCTCCACGGCATCTCTTTGAGCACACTCAGACCACGAGCATTAACCTAATTTCATCCCTTTCTCTCTGCCCGGCTGAAAGGACGGACGCTTGGCTTACCCCGGAGAATCACATGATTCCCCAGGCGGCGTCTGAATGAAGTGCTGTAAAGGGCGTTGGTAGCGGCTCTGGTTTCATTTTTACAAACGCCACTTCGCGGACATCTGATCCTCTCTTAATTCCCCATGTTTCTTCCCTCGTGGACTCCCACACCGACACCGATCAGCTGACTAACACATGGTGGCAGACAGACCAGGGCCATGTGACCAACACACATACTTACATACACACTTGGGGGGTTTGGGTCATATGATGGTGGCAGGACGCACAATGGGATAAGGGCAAGCCCACAGTTTAAAGCAGTCACATGAGTGGTTGAAATCTAACCACAGAAAGGTGCTTTTAGTGAGGTGCTGTTTGGTCTTCTTGTTAATATATATATATATATATACAGTATATATGAGAGAATACTGCAGCGACACAGACCATTTCTGCCTCAACGATCACTGAAGTAATCCGACTACTATATGATTTTAGAGGGGAACTGTTAAAAACACGCACTTCTGCAGCTCCACTTCAGGTGTTCCTCGTCAGGACACGGTGGCGCATGAGCTCCGTTTCCATCATCATTGAAATCAGCATTTTTGTCGGCTGATTCGACATCTGGATGACGGCGCGGCCGATCCGCTCCTCTGCCGTCACACTGCGCGTAAATAAAGGCTGGAACTGGGCTTCGTGATTCGGCTGAGACCTTCTCCCAGTCGGCCGGAGGTGATCGTCGAACGTCAGGACACGACGCGCGGCTCTTCGTGCGTAATGGTGATCGCGGACCAATCACAGGTGGGACGATCGTTTAGGGTAAATCTGCGAGGTTATTAGCTGGAAATGAAATCGGTGATGTACACGAGAACGCCCTGTGTGGTAAATGAACGATTCGGTGCGGTACAATGACTGTCAAGAATCCAAGGATGAGGAGGGTTGGTCCGTTTGGGGGGGTTTTCCTGCACAACCCGGCTCTGATCGGCTGTTCGGATTGCATTTCTAGATTGATCCGTTTATTATTTCTAGGATCTGTAGTGAGCTCAGTTTCATGGCCAGGGCCTTCACCGCGGTTCCACGGGCACATTTCCGCGCAAAGACGCCGCAACATGAGCAAATCTGCAACCGCCCACTGATCAATTAACGCAGGATTTCCATATTTGCGGTGAACGCACGTCACGGGCTCACGCAGCAGCGACAACAGTGAGGGACCCCCCCCTCCCCATCTCTCTCACATACACGCATCACATGTAATCAGCGGCGCAGGAATAAACAAACAAACAAACAAAAACCACTCACCCAAGACAGCACTCGGAGGATGGTCTGTGGTTGCTTGGCAAACGCGATTGGGTCCACGGTGGACCCGGTTCGGCCCGCTCCGAACGATCCCACTCCGTCCATCTTCTTCTCGGTGTGCGCTCCACGCTCTCGGCTCCGCGGCTGTGTGGACGCGCTGCTGCTCTCCGCTGTAGGGACGGGTCTTTGCGCGCACCCGCGTCAGGAGGCGTGCACTTCACTTCACGTGACCGCGCTGCAGCCGTGAGAAATGAAGGTTCTCACACCTGTATCGAAATGTTCCTGTACCAGGAACGTTTTGAATGATTAGAACACTTTTATTTCTATTTTAAATGTATCGATATGATGGAAATATTTGTTTTATTACTTTAGAGGCATATACAACTTCCCATGAGCAGTCTTCATGCTAAGCTGGTTGCCAGTGGCTGAACCAGATAGTGACCTTAACCTTTGACCTGACTTTTTAAAAATTCAGATAGGACACTTTAAAAGTAAATCAGTGGTGAAAGTTAGAATGCTGAATTACATTACATACTCACAAAGTGATTTAGATTTTGGTTCTGAGCATTTCTGCTGAAAAAAAACCCCAAAATTGGATAAATTGATGATAAAAAGATCACGCTCTTACTGTTAAGAGTCTGGACAGAGGGAGAAACAGCCTCGCATGGTGCTCAAACTGCCTAGCCATTTTCACACTTTTACTCTATTCCTGTCAAATCTGGAATGACCAATACCAGTGTCACGTTACCGAAGCAGTAATAATCAAAAATAATCATTTTATTGACTGAATCTTAATTACATAGTTACACATTTCTGCGCTTAGTCACACAGACAGGATAACCAACAACATCTAATCAGGCAACAAAGATGGAGCATTACTTCCTATTTAATGTAAGTAAAGCTAAGTACATAGCTAAGTACATACAGCAGATTTTTTTTGTCCAGACAGAAACTTAGATGAAAATATTTGACAGGATATTCATACTACTGTAAATAAAAATGGATCTTAACCTTTTAACTCCCAAAATGACTGAGAACTTCACTTGCCAGATCAGTTAGACTGGGCTGCCATGAAAACAATAAACTCCCTCCTGCTCTACTTTTCACTGCCTCAGTCGCAGGAACCATCCTTCCATCCATCTCTCCACCTCTCGTCCACACGG
Organism: Takifugu flavidus; assembly: GCF_003711565.1. Taxonomy (NCBI): domain Eukaryota; kingdom Metazoa; phylum Chordata; class Actinopteri; order Tetraodontiformes; family Tetraodontidae; genus Takifugu; species Takifugu flavidus. Next base: position 4,468,831 of record NC_079537.1, on the reverse strand, counting down.
GAACAGTCGAACTCAGGCTTGCCCAGTCGCACATTGATGTCATTATGGATACCGCAGAGCCACTGAGACAGGGCATGGCGGCTCCTCGTGTCCGGCTGATTGGTTTTTAATCTGCGGAGAGGAAACAGTGCATTTAGATGCTGTCTGCACTTTATCTGAACATAACTACATGAGACAGCTTCAGCTCTGCTGTGCGGTGAGGCTGCAGTGCAGGGCAGCGGTAATTTGAGTGGGGAAATGGGAATCATGGATAAGATTTTCACAAAGCTAGTTCAGTAAGAAATGCAAAACCAGCCATTTCTCGTGCTGCGGTCTAACCTGCCCCTGAGGTCTTGAGCACATTCATCGCAGGGGAAAAACTTAGAGAATAGGTTGATGAACTGGCCCATCTCGTTCTGCTGAGTCGACGATGGATGGTCGGGGTAGTATGCCGCCATGGTATGAAGGAAGGACCAGGTGTTACGCCCCAACTCTTCCCTGTCTAATGGACACTCGGGGTCAAGCTGTGGCTCAGCTTTGGCCTCCTGGACATTCAGACAGACTTAATGAGTTGAAGGGACAAATACGGTAACACATAGGCATAACATCACCTGTCCACAGACTTTCTCAGAAAAAGAACACTTCCTTTTGGAACGAGTGTTATTTATACTTAGAACATCTGTACCTGGTTTGTAACTACAGTTCTATATAAAGTGGGAGGGCATGACGAAATCCGGTGTAACAAGGAAAGAGAACAAACTTTTAAATAAAGCAACATTTTAAATGAAACTGTATTGTTAATAGCAAAACCACAATAGCCGATCTACCATATATATTCCAAAAAAACCCGCTTTATATTCACCTCTACAGCTGTTGTCGATTGTTTCTGCTGCAGTTTCATCCAAGATTTAAAGTCCGTGCAGGCCCGACATGGCTTCTTTCTCACTTCCCCACTCTGCTCCGGTTGTTTACCGTCCTCCGGTGGTTTACCTGCCGTAGGAAATGGAAAACCTTCAAACCCAGGCTGCATGGAGCCTTGCGATCCCTTTGGTGCTGTGGGCGCAGCCATGTTCACAATCCCCTAATAACTTAAGGTCGATGCGGCACTAAAACAGTAAAAACCGACAGTCGAAATCGCATTACACCTCTCCAAACACATTACGATTCACATTTTACCACAGGATGCAAATAACGCCAAGTTTATGCGAAGCACACTTTATTCACTTGACGAGTGATAAAAATATGCGGTGCGTTTTTTCCCCCCACCCGGACTTTTTATGGGTACGGACCGTGTTCCGGTTTGTCATGTCAGGTTTCTGTGCATGCCGCTCAGTGTAGCAACCAACAAAGTGTAAATATCTATCATTTTAACACAATATAAACTGTTGTCATTATGTGTGTTTAGCACGAATACAACTTTAAAGCTGTGCGTGAAAGGAAAGCGTTGTTTTATGCATTTTTAAGTGTTAACTGTTATTTGTAAGCTGGGTGGCTAAAAAGCTAACTGTGCAGTGACACGTTTCTCTTAATATTTTCTCTTTTAAGCTGTGTAGCGGTTGCCTATTCGAATTGTCACAATGGGCATTTTGGAGAAAATCGCGGAAATAGAGAGAGAAATCGCTCGGACTCAGAAAAATAAAGGTAATAAATGGTCATTAATGGTTCATTGTTAGCTCTATATTAAGCCTGTTTTCAGCCACATGTTTCTCTCTGCCTATACTTAACTCGTAACCTCTGGTTGTTAATGGATCGACAATTAGCAGCTGCTAATGCCAAAGTAACAACTACTTTATTATTCTGACGTGTTTGTATGTTTTATTACCATCAGCCACCGAATACCATTTGGGCTTGCTCAAAGCCAAACTAGCCAAATACAGAGCTCAACTCCTGGAACCCTCAAAGTCAGCAGGGGCCAAAGGTGAAGGCTTTGATGTTATGAAATCAGGAGATGCTCGTGTTGCCCTTATTGGTTTTCCCTCTGTGGGTAAGGTACGTCATCACGATTACGCGTATTCTGTGGCTTCATTCTCACATCCCCCAGTCTTGCACTCTTTCAAATACACACATATCCAAAAAAATGTATAAAGCACACCTAAAACTTCAACATAATGCTCTGATGTGTTCTGCAGTCCACGTTCCTCAGCTTGATGACATCGACAGAGAGTGAAGCGGCTTCTTATGAGTTCACCACCTTGACGTGTATACCTGGTGTTATACAGGTACTTATATTAGTAGCATTTTGGCTTCTGAACCCTTCTGGGCCTGAATATTACAACGTTAACATTGTTTTGTTGCTCTACAGTATAAAGGAGCCAACATTCAGTTACTGGATCTTCCAGGAATCATTGAGGGGGCTGCCCAAGGTGAGATGCTTTATATGATATTTATTCAAATAGACATGTAGTATGTATGTTGCCTTTTATTAATATATCAGAAGGGAGCATAAATCATAACAGTAATGATGATTTTGTAGGTAAGGGTCGAGGGCGACAGGTCATTGCTGTAGCCAGGACAGCAGATGTTGTCATTATGATGCTGGATGCCACCAAAGGAGATGTCCAGAGGTGTGTTTTACTCAATCTAAATCTGTTAGGAGTACATGTAAGAACAACCAACTAAATCATCCCTTCATTTTCATAGAGAACTTTTAGAAAAAGAATTGGAGTCGGTGGGCATCAGACTCAACAGGGAAAAGCCAAATATTTATTTCAAGGTATGGTTTTTCTTTGGTATTTGTATTAACTGAATCTATGGACTTAATTGCTCTTACTGCCAATATTCCTCAGGTATTTGTTTAGATGATGTTTTTAATTGTGTCTTTTGTCTCTCTGGAGATCAAAAAAGGTGGCGGTCTCTCGTTTAACTCCACAGTTCCCCTGACCCAATGCTCTGAGAAGCTTGTTCAACTCATCCTTCATGAATACAGTATCCTCCCCTCTTGCGGCATTATAAAACTTCTGAAACATCCCTGACTTTACTCACCACGTCAGCATCTGGCTCCTTTAACTCTGTCCTCAGAAATCTTTAACGCAGAGGTCCTCTTCAGGGAGGACAGTACACCAGATGACTTCATCGACGTCATTGTGGGGAACAGAGTTTACATGCCTTGCCTTTATGTATGTCGCCCGCTGTTGTTGCATTGTCATTTTCACAGTTAAATCCAGGGTTCGTCTCATTGGATCTGTGCTTTTACAGGTCTACAACAAAGTGGATCAAATCTCCATTGAGGAAGTGGACCGCCTGGCCCACAGACCCAACAGTGTTGTCATCAGGTCAGGTTTCTGTGGTGTGGCAGCAGTCTTTTCCTTATCTGTTTATGTTAATTCTGTTGGATATGTTTCAGTTGTGGGATGAAGTTGAACCTGGATTACCTTCTGGAGATGCTGTGGGAATACTTGTCCCTCATTTGCATTTATACCAAGAAAAGAGGAGGTGCACAGATACATTTTTCAGGACTCTTATTTACATCTGTCACTTGCACACAAATGCATTTCTTCTAACTTATTCCAATTAAAGTATTTTCTCTTCCTTTCAGAGCGGCCAGACTTTAACGATCCCATTATAATGAGGAGAGGGTCAAATGTAGAACATGTGGTATGGAAAACTTCTAAAAACCTAGAATGACACAAACTGATTGTTTTTTTTGGTTTCTTTTAAACTAATGTGCTCGGCACTGTATATTCTCTCTGCTTTCAGTGCCATCGAATCCACAGAACTTTAGCTAGCCAGTTCAAATATTCTCTGGTTTGGGTGAGTAAACGATGAAGGAAAGCATAACTTGAGTCACACATGAGGAACACATTCTGTAATGATGGTCTGTGGGAGATGAACTGACACCTAGTAAATGTCCCTGTTGATATTGTTCCCCTAGAGAATGAGCACAAAACAAACTCCAGCCATAAAAGGGAAGCCGTTAAATTTGTCCACATCTGCTGGGTTAGAAGTCAGCGTCAGGCAGGATGAATGTTTGCATAAATGGCTCCTTGCAGCTCGGATGATTTTGACAACCATCGATGGCTTAATTTTAACCACTTCTCAACTCAGTTCAGCTGAGTTGAGAAAGGTGACAAAGGTGTTGCCATCTGAACAGACGATCCACATCTGGATGAGATTGAAGTCAGAACTAAATGAATGTTATTCAAAATATTTGTAAGGGCCTACTTCTACATTTGAGGCATGAGGTCCTAAAACCTGTGCAATGATGTTTTCATGAAAAACATCAAAAGATAATCCTTATGTGGTCCAGAAAAAAACACCCTGACTTCAAAACCTCCGGTCTATTTTTGACTTTAGCCACACATAAAGTGAGATAAAGGTCACCAAAGACATGTAATCTTTGTCATATATGACTAAATAAATTCCCCCTAATCTACGCTTCTGTGTTAATCACAATCTCCACCTGTCACTACTTCACCCTAATCCAGTTCTCTGTGGGTTGGTTTATGCCACACTTAAATTCCTGAATTGCTTTATCCTTTTGGTCCTCCAGGGAACCAGTACCAAGTACAGTCCTCAGAGGGTCGGTCTAACGCACGTCATGGAGCACGAGGACGTCATCCAGATTGTTAAGAAATAATTGGGCCAGCACAGCGAAGGGACTGAAAATGGAGACGGACCGCTTTCCCGGAGTTAAACAAAAGATGTAACTGGACTATAGACATGCAGCAACGACTAATAGCCACTACTCTTATTTTGTATATGAAAATCACCAAACAAGAGTAGAGATTTGAGTTTTTGTGGACAGCTGAACAGCAATCTTTTTTTTTTTATCATACAGATGCAAATACTCTGACAAAATGAGAATATGGGAATAAAGCCTGCGCAATTTTAAGAAATCCTTATTTTGTTTTGTTCTCTTTGGCACCTGTACGAATCAATCCCATAATATATCTCAATCGTAATATTTCCTCCCATACCATGTTTTCTGACTGCTGTTAGTTCATAATGTTAAACAGTCAATTCAGTCTTTAAAGCCCTTTGTAAATAAAATGCTATAATTTCTTTGTTCCATCCTGTCACACACTTTGGTATATGTTTTACTTTGATAAAAGGTAAATCATCTAAAATTAACGTTGCTGGTCTGGTTGTCAGTGTTTATTTAAATTGAACAAGCTATTTTATGCCTGAAGGTAACAATAGGTGTGGACAAAAAGTCCACTTAAACACGTGCAAGGAAAGATCTTTAAAATGGTATTTTGGAGGATGCGAGCTGAGCTATAACCAGTCCAATATTTTAGAGACTTGGTGGGAACAAGCTCGAGTCGGATGTTTCGTCCTAACCTTTGCTTTTGAACAGATAAACCACGGGTGGGCAATTATTTTTTCCATGGGGCCACATGAGAAACAGGAAAATATTGTGGAGGGCCGGACCAAAACACTGAATGTTCTGCATAATATTGTGTTTCTTTATAAAAAGCAGCATTGTTTTGACAAGTTTGTAAGACTGGTAAGAGTATATGTTTTATTAAGTAATGAAAAAGTGAGGTTGCCTTACAAAAAATGTCATTTATTCAGTAACATTTCCCAAAACAATGGTAAACAAAATGTGAACGCTTCTACCATTTGTAACTCATATTAGCCATCAGTTGTTTTTTTCTTATTCAGTGAGAGAAATCTAGTCTCTCTTGGGCTTGAACAAGTGCATCAAAGTCAGGCTGAAAGTCTGAGGTGGAGATGCGAAGCAGAGCTGACAGGTGCTCATCGGTGAGAGAGGATCCGTACCTGGATTTGGTAAACTTCATCAGTGAGAACGTTTGTTCACATTTGTAGGTAGAGCCAAAGAGAACCAACATCTTCTGCGCACGTCTCCTCATGTTTGGAAAGTTCTCCTCCTTGAGAGAAGAGTAAAAATCCAGCAGTGATCTTGACTTAAAGTGGTTTGCCAGTACCGCATCGGACTGCAGGTCAATGAGTTCCAGCTGAACATCACTGGGTGCATTATCCACATTGAAGGTAAAGGGAGAGGAAATCAGGTCCATTTCATCCTCGACTGTTCCGAGATCTTCAAATCGCCTTGAAAACTCACCATGAAGTGCTTCTAACATGGATGAGTACCTGCAGAGGCGATCCGCTGATGGTGCGACTTCTTTCAGAGTTTGCATGTGAATGAGAGTGTTGCTCTCTAGTTGGCTTGAAAGAAACTGCAACTTTCTCATGAAAGCCTTCACCAGGTTGTGCATTTCATGAACAAAAAGGCCCTTGCCTTGCAGTTTGGCGTTCAGTTCATTCATCAGTGCAGTCACATCCACAGCAAATGCAAGATCTGCCATCCAGTCCTCATCTGAGAGCTCTGGGATGTCTTTGCCTTTCTTCTCACAAAACTCTCGAATCTCTGCTTTCAGGTCCCAAACTCTCTTTAACAGGTAGCTGATGTTACCGTGTTCACTCTCGTGCTCCTCCCAAACTGTAACAAACTGTCTGTCATTCAGTGCTCGTGCCCTGATGAAGTCAACTATTGTAGTCACAACATCAATAACATGGCTAATTTTTAGCACTGACTTGCACAACACATGCTGATGGGTAATACCATGCAAAAGTACTAATTTCTGATCTGCATTGATTTCAGTTGCTTTATCTTGCATATGCTTCAACAGTCCGACATTTCCCCCCGTCAGATTTGGACACCCGTCGGTTGTGACACCTGCCAGTCTGTCCCACTTCAGTCCGAGCGCGTCCACGCACGCGTTCACCTCCGTGACCAGATCGATCCCTGTCGCCGTCCCATGCATGGTCCGCACTGCTGCCAGCTCCTCCGTAATCTTGAAGTCCGTTATCCCGCGGACAAACACGAGGAACTGGGCTGTGTCTTGGACATCGCAGCTCTTGTCCACAGCCAAGGAGAAAAAGTCAAAACTTGCCACTTCACGTTGCAGCTGAAGTTTCAGGTTCTCCGCAATGTCCTCGATCCTTCTTGTCACGGTTCGCCTGCACAGCGGGATTTGCTCAAACGCTTCTTTTTTTTCAGGGCATATTAGTGCTGCAGTGTCCACCAAGCACTCTTTGACAAATTCCCCCTCCGTGAATGGCTTACTGTTTTTAGCGATTGTGTGAGATATCACAAAGCTGATCTTGGTTGCTGTGTCCCTGGATCCGTGAGGCTTGCTAAAAAAGCCTTGCTGCTTTTGCATCTTAGCCAGCAAAGCATCCGATGTCCGCGCCCTTTCAGCATCAGTTAAGTGTTTGTATGTCTCCGCATGTTTCGTCCGGTAATGCCGATTCAAATTGTAATGCTTAAACTCAGCGACGCGCTCTCCGCAAACTAAACACACGGGTTTACCCCTGACTTCAGCAAATAAATACTTGGTAGCCCATATTGTATTGAAAACCCTGCATTCAGCATCTATCTTTCTTTTTTTAGCATGAGCAGACATTTTGGAGGCCTAAAGTTTTTCAATCATGCACACACCTTAACTTACGTGTTGCGTCATTATGCACGTGAATATAAAAACGACTTCAAAATAAAAGTGCCAAGGTGGCCAGTTTTACTGCACAGCGTCTATGCGTAGTGGAGAATAAGCAAGAGAATTCCTTCCGTGACTTTAGCCTGGTGGTATATACTTTATCATAGGAACAGGAACTACTCGGCTTCCCGCGCTCTTAACCGGAACATACAAGGAGCTCTCGCTGCGCAACTACGTCACATCCTACAGGTGACATAAACATTGTATGATACCACAAAATACAGTACCGTAACCAATAGGGTAAGGGCGTCATCAAATAATAACACTCAACAAAAAGCAATGCAACTTTCGTCCATGCATGAGGTAAAATTAGAAATGATCTTTATTTTTTCTAATTTCCAATCAACCTTACGCGGGCCGGTCTCAACCAATCAAAGGGCCGTATGTGGCCCGGGTCTGCTAAACTAACCATGCTTAATGGCACTTGTATTCAATTTTTAAAAATTGACATTCACTGCATTATTTGTTCCGGCGTACAGGCTTTAATTGTGTTAAAAAAAAAAACCCCAAAACAAACATATTAATTATATGAAAACGCAAAACCTGAAAATCAATCTGTCGGTAGCGAACTACTTATGAAACGTGACGTCAGTTAAAGCGGAACTAAAGCTATTGTTGCTGTTTGCCAGTCGGAACTATACAATGTGACATCCAGCGGATGTAAACACAAAGGTCCAGCTACGGCTGCTTGTGTATTGAACGATTTCCCAGATGAAAGACGGCTGTGCGTCTGCAGCAACAATGGCTTCAGTGGAGACTTTCAGAGGATTTATTAACGAGAGACTAAGCGCTGCTGCTGAGGAAATATTTAGAGTTTTTAGAAATACTGTCGTCGAGTACGAGGAAGAGATCGAACGTCAGCGAAGATTGCTGTACCTGGTTTCGAAACCCGAGGAAACGGTTTACGTTACGGGTTTGTAAAACAAGACATTTTGCTAAACGATTTTTGGCACTATTACTGCACTAAAACGTAATCTAAGAATATTGGTTTGTCTGAGGAAGCCATCAGGGTTTTCTCTTCAAATACGCGCGCTGTTGAAATATCGCATTTAGGATTTGCAGTGTGGAACCAGGCCAGATTCATTCATTCAAGTTGTCTATTTTATAATGATAGTCTAAAATATGAGCTGGCCCTACCCTCCACAGACTGTTCAGTGAGCTTTTATTGCTCTATTTTCCCTACCTTGCCAAGGTTTTGGTGCACACATATTTCAGCGGTGTCCTCCTTCAATGCAGTTTCTTCACATGTGGAACATCTTGGGAATGTGTGGATCATGATTCGAGTGTTGTGCATGTCTACATCAGCTCAGCAGTTGGTTTACTATCTACAATTCAAGGCTGCGTAATGTTCCAGTAAACATGTCACTGAACTCTGCATATCTAAGGCCTGTATGATGTTTCAAAGTTAAAATCTTTTTTTTTATCCTTTCAGAGATCCTGCAGCAAAATGCCTCTACTGAGGTGGTCGACATTGATCCGCAGTTTCTGAAACACGAAATGTCGAGTCTGGATCGACACGACACAGAACCTCCACAGATTAAAGATGAACAGGAAGAACTCTGCGTTAGTCAGAATGGAGAGCAACTTAAAATGGAGCAGGAGGCTGATGCATTTGTGTTTTTTTCTGCTTATGAAGAAAGTGAGCCTGGAGCAGAACAGTTTGAAATGACAGGAAATCACAGTGGAAGAAAGCAGCAGCGCTCAGGACCAATCACAGATCAAGACCCAAAACCAAGTAAAATGCACTGCCGGTCTAACAAGAAGAACAAATCTGCCGGTTCAAACATCAAATGTGATCCACGGGTGAAATATCTCGGCTTCACATCAAAATTGCAGATGCACCTGAGACAGAACGCGGGTGAGAAGCAGCATGTGTGTGAGATCTGTGGCAAACGGTTCGCTTACAAGTCGATACGAGACAAACATGCTAGAATCCACGCAGAAGAGACTCCATATCTCAGTTTGAAACTGGATTTAAACAGTCAAACGTCTGCTGACGCGGCTGAAAGACCACATAGCTGCCCCACGTGTGGGAAACGATTTCGTTGTGCCCGTGTGTTGAAAGCACACCTGAAGACGCACTCGGGGGAGAAGCCCTTCCTCTGCAAGACCTGCGGGAAGAGATTCACTTACAGATCGGTGCTGAAAAATCACATTACAATCCACACGGGTGAGAAACCGTATCCCTGCAACACGTGCGGCAGAAGATTCAGTCGGCTGCCGTTACTGGAATCTCACCTGCACGTGCACACGGGCGAGAAGCCGTTCTCTTGCAAGACCTGCGGCAAGAGATTCGCATACAGGTCGGTGCTGAAAAGTCACATAAAAATACACACGGGCGAGAGACCGTATTCCTGTGACATGTGCGGGAAAAAGTTCAGCGGTTCATCGGGACTGAAATCTCACCTGAGAATCCACACGGGGGAGAAACCGTACGCCTGCGACACCTGCGGGAGAAGATTCACACGGTCGGCCACGCTGAAATCTCACCTGAGGGTCCACACGGGCGAAAAGCCCTTTTCCTGTCAAGAGTGCGGCAAATGCTTCACAGTGAGGTGCAGCTTGATGAGGCATATGAGCGTCCACACGGGCGAGAAGCCCTACTGCTGTCAGGAATGTAGCAAATGCTTCACAGACAAGAACACCTTGATGAGGCACATGAGAATCCACACAGGCGAGAAGCCGTACAGGTGTGAAACGTGTGGGAAAGCTTTCAGAAACGCAGGCAATCTCAATGTCCACTTAAGAAACCACAAAGCAGAAGACTTTGTCATGTAAGGTTGGAGGAAAGAGGTTTAAATTTGTCTTGTTCGATTAGCCACATGACACCACAGCCACAGAAGAACCGTGACTAATGTTAATATTTGGGGTTCAGTGCTTTGATGGCAACCAAGTCTTACAAGATTATAACGTGATTCTTTCATAGTGAGGTTACTGTGAGGCTGTTTCACTATGATAATACACTCACAAATTCAAGTTTTAGGGTTTTACAGAATGTTTTTTTTGTACATACCGTATTACTTGTGTGAAATTACCTTGTAGTAAAGAGAAAAATAACCTGTGAACCTCTGAAAATAAACATTGTTAAATGCAACATGGTGCTCCTCATTCATATTTGAAATAACGGTCAAGGAATTCAGAGTGAAAACTGGAATATCTTATGTGAACAGTGTATAAAGGAACCCTAGCCGTACACATTTTAAGTCTTTTCTATGAAGTTTAAATATGTTACATTCAAATACACACTTTTTACTTGCTACTTGAACAAAGGATCTATCAAATTAACAGTTTTACATGAATGATATACTGTAGGTCCAATAAACAGAGAATGCAGTAAAATGAAATGAAAAAAAAAATCAGTACAGTGAGTTATTATGGTTGATGCTCAGTCTTGTAATTACCTTCCCTTCTGTGCTGAAGCTTCACTCTGCAGTTCCTGAAATGAAAACCTCATTAAAAAAATTTAAAATTGATCCCCAAATGTGCAGAGAAGTCTGGTAATCATTAAATTCATGCCAAGATCCTTTGGGAATGTACATTTTTAAACATACAGCATCTTTCTCTTTTAAATATGAGTAGCTGAGGGGTTTGGTAACGTTAAATTACATCTACGTTTAAAGCGTTCTTTAAAAGCTTTTCTTCAGAAACGTCCCCTTGATCTCCCATTTTTATCTTTGACAGGAGTCACTGAAGTGACTTTCCTCAATAGTCTTCTGTGCAGCAGGTGAGGCTCAGACACACCTGATCTCCTCCCTGACCCTGCCCTCCAGCTGTTTGTGTTGCCATATCTGAGCCGAGCTGTCTGGAAAGTGTTCCGTCCCGGCCAATCGTCCCTATCCACTCACACACCAGCACAATGGGCTCATTAAACATTCAGGAGCATCTCTCCAGTCCAGGACTGGGAGACCAAGTGGACGGCTTCACCAGACGAAAGAGGCTCCCACGCGTGGACTAGCCTGACCTCCAAGATGCCCTAAAGATGTCTGGTTGGAGGGAGTTGTGCTCTGAGAGATTCTGCTACGATATAACATGAGCAGGGGATTCATGGTGGAGGGATAAAAGAGAAGGAAACACAAAGGTATGGTCACCTGAGTGAGTGTGTGTTGTGTGGAGCGCGACACTTGATGCTGCTGGGCTCCATATGGCACGTGTGTGTGTGTGTGTGTGTGTGTTTGTATTTGTTACATATTGGGTACCAATATCTGCATTCTACCAGCAGACTGGGGACATTTTTCCACAGTAGTCCTCACAACTTCAAAGAACTGTTTGAGCGTTGAGACATAGCTTTACGTTTGAAGTTAGGGTTAGGTCAGGATTAGGGGATAGATTGGGATGGTTAGGGTAAAGAGCAGAGGAAGGCATCATGTCTCTGAAAGTCCTCACAAAGATAGAAATTCAAGGGTATGTGCATGTATGTGTGGGCGGACGTGTAGTTGGGGTAGGACTGAAATGACTCCTTTTATCACACATAAAGTCACATTCTGACTCCAGCTGGACAAAAGGATTTAACTCGCTCTTTTTAAAACAGATTTATAACTGCTTGATATATAAACCAATAAGTGAAATATTTTTTAAAAAAATGCATTGCATACCAAGCACAATTTGTCTCCCCAAATGATTCCTAATATGTTTTAACTCACACTAAACAGATTGGGGAACAGATTGTACAGGGAACTATAGATGGTTGAGACACTGTGAAAAGCTTCTAGTCAAGTCTTTTATGCATTATATGACATTTGTTTGTTCTCTGGTGCACACATCGGTCAGATCTACTGGTCTGAACCCGTATATACCATATCAAACCTTCAGTTCACAAAATGTTGTTTATATTATAGCATATATTCTCCGCTCTGTGCGCTCAGCGTCAATTAAGATGCTTAAAATGCCCTTTCTCTGCTTCCCTCTAGTGTTCAAATCTGATGATTACAGCTCTTCCTCCACAAATAGGAGAAATATTTGCTTCATGCTTCATTCTAATTTAAAAAAAAAAATCCTTATAAAAACTTTAAGATTTTCCAGTAAAATTGAAGGCAGTAAAAGAAATGAACTGAGGAGCAAACTAAGCATCCACCTAACCATGTATCATCTTTATTACGCAATCTTTTTGGTGAAACAGGTGTTGAGTGCTCCTGTAAGAGTGAAAGTTAAGTGTGTGTGTGCAGAGAGCCCATGTTTATTCAGGCTGCACATCAGTGCTTCATAACCACAATAAATGATCCTTTCTGTGGGTTTTATGAGCAAACAACACCCTGTAGGGTTGTGTTACATATGTTTGTCCAGCATTAGTCAGAAGCTAAAGGCAGCGTTGGGTGCAAGGTGCATTTATTTTATGCTAAGTGTTTTGGTCAGGTAAATTCAATCAAGGATGAACCCCAAGAAACAGACTCTGAGGAGGAACACAGTCCTAATCCTCAAGCAACCTATTTTATTTTTTTGCATGAAAACATTCAACTTTTATGATTCAACATGGGGAAAAAATAGAGCCTTTCACAAAATAATTTTATTGTATTCCCATAAATATAAACGCTGTAATTTTCCAGCTCAGAATCCAGAAAAACAGAAGTTGGGAGAAGTGAAAATGAATCTCATTAAAATGTTGGAAATTTATAGTCCACAAATACAGGCACACTTTAATGGACATAATCACAACCAAATGTCTAATTATAACCCAAAGCTAAACCCAATTTCTTAACCCTCAAACAGTTCTTTGAATCTATGAGCTAAAATGTCCTTACATCCCAGAAATGTCCTCACGTTATTGTAGAGTGTATTTTGGTACTCAGTATGTAGCATATAAGAACACACACACACACACACACACACACACACACGCACACACACACACACACGTGCGCTCAGAGAAACAAATCACTTACGGTGTTTGCTGTTCTGGCGGCAGTGTGGGCTGATGATAAAGGCCTATTGTGTTCCCGTTTATGTTGTCTTCCATTAAAGTACAATGAACCAGGATGGCTGATACAACAGAGGGGAACAAAGTACAAGAAATTACACAAACCTGATCACTGGAGAAATGATGCGTATATAGATGCAAACAATATGAGAATATTTGCTCTATATATTGTGGAAGTAATCACTGAAACCTTACTGGTTCTCAGGAAACGTTACAATGATGGACCAATGACCAATGTGTGTGTGTGGCTATCTACATATAAATGTGTGTGTGTGTGAGTGAATGTGTGTATATGGGGGTTGAACAGGACCACAGAAATTAAGCTGCGGGTTTTGATGAGGACAAGGAGCAAAACAGCATCTGCCGACCTTACGGTTGGTCCTTATTGATTATATTGTTTAGCATCCATCTCCTGACAGTGGGACAGAGGTAAGCTGCAGCAAACCTGATTAACAATGCTCTTGGTCAGTGTAAGGGAGTAGATTTACACTTTAAATGGCCCAATTAGGGAACTAATTTACTTGAAATGTGATTTTACTGCAGTGTTAACTAGTTTTATATTGATGCGTATGAGCAGACTTTAGTGTTTCTCAAAGATGAAGGAGCTTTGTGGCAATTTAAAATGTAAAGTTTCACTGGTAAAATTCTGAAAACAGTGGTGATAATTCATGTATGTCGCTGTTGACTTTGATTTTTTTTAAAGCTGTATTGCAGTCGTCTTAGATTAGTCTGTCGGTCTGTCCGTCCATCCATCCATCCATCCATCCACCCATCCATCCATCCATCCATCCATCCATCATCTGTCTCTGCTAGCGAGGGTTGGTCTTCCATAAGGGATGCACATACAATATCTGTTAATTTTGCTGGATGTCAGCCTGACGGTGCTGCTGGCTCAGGTACTGTCACAGTGATTTTAGGGATTTAATTGCAGCGTCTTTTCTATATTTTATTTAGAAACAATCTCTTTAGTAGGATTTTGTATTTAAATGGCAGCTGGCCTGGAAAATAGCAGGGCACTATTGTATTATTTGCATGGTTTTCATCACGCTCACACGCTCAGAAGGTTTTTGCAAAAATCAAGGCTGACGTGGTTTTGACCACGGTGTGAACTCAAATGAAAGTTTTTTTTTACATTGTTATGGAAGTTAATCTTTGTGTTACATTTGAATCTCTTCAAATGTTGGAGGTCTCCTGACCTTAATTGTCTTCCTCTTGGCTAACCCTTCTCAAATCAGCCACAACCTCGAAAATAATGTGGTTGTTCATCATCTGGAAGCAAATCTCCTTCTCTCTTAAAAAAACATGCTTCTCCCTCCCAAAACCACTGTGGTCACTCTCAGAACTGCTCCTGGGAAAGTCAAAACTTAATTATTTGTGCTTTAAATCATATTCGTCTGATTTACAAAGTCCTTCTGATGGATTAGTAAACTCCCGTCCACCGTCAAGACCCACAAAAAGAACAAAAGAACACAAACCACTTTACTCGCTTTACTTGAGTATGAACAAATAAAACCTTTCTTTTCATAACTAAGGGAAACATTTGTATTTGTCCTCGTTGATGTTTCAATATTTACTTTACAACCACCACAGAATTGTTTGTCATTTTTGCTCTTTGCTTTCTGTAATCCCTCCACTCTGTGGCATCTGGCTGTTAACCCCTGACGCTTGTGCGTATGTATAATATATAGTTTGGGACGTGGCCAGAGACCGGTTGACCCTTTGTGATATATTTAGAGCTGTGAGCAATGGAGGTTTCATCTATGCGGTGTAGGCAGAGCACAAAGCAGGCATTAAACATTCATATCTGCCACTGAGATGACCTCCTGGAATATCAGGCCGTCATCAGCGTATCAGACCACCATGAATGAGGTCAGGCCATCATTTAACGTCAGTCGTTACACCGCAATAGTTACACCACATACAAAATTTATTTCTCGGACTATCCTTGGAGTGTTGTGTTGGCATTCAATACGACCGACATGAAATGCCAGCAATTAACGATGGTAATGGTGTGTGTGTGTGTGTATGTGTGTGTGTGTGTGTATTTTGGCTGTGCATGGCTTCACCTCTCAGACACAGTTTAGCAAAAGCTCAGCCTGCTTGCATTATTCATACAAAAGTGAGCCGGTGGATAAGGTTACCCCGAGGCAATATACCTGGTGTATTAAGGTGCTTTCTACAAATATAGCTAGTGATACTCTCACTGTGGCAGATGTACTTGCGCAGACCTTGTTCGTGCACTCGCATATGCACTGCACATGCAATATGACGAGGCCCGCTTCGGTGACGGCTGGCGGATGGACCACTCGGAGTAACCAGAGAGAGACGCAGAGGGTTGCAGGAGGTCACGAAGGCAAGATGACGTGAACGCGGGAGGACAGGACCGCAAATGCAACACACGCGCACGCTCACTGCCACTCGGACAAAAAGACGGACATCCCTGAAGGAACGCGCAGGCTGCACATCAGCTCTCCTCGTTGGACCGACACCCTGCCAACGTTGGTGCAGCGGCCAAGATGAGGATCCACTGGACTCACAGCTCGTGCTAACAATAGAAGACACACAAAGGACTACACAAACTCTGTCACTTGGATAACAGTTTATTTTCTTCACCACTTTCTCTGGAAAGTTACTCTTACTCTTACTTTTATCTGGACGATGGGATAACACTAACATTGGAACTAGTAAGATGTGCTTTACTTTTTCATTTCTATCTCTCTCTCTTGATTAAAGCAGAGTCCTACATGATTTTTCACACACAAATAGATTGAAGACATGCTTATAACCAACAGAGAGATGAAACAAGAGAAAAAGAGACGGGTTAAAAAAAGACCCTATTGAATGAGGATATTTCTTCAGTACAATTTCCTCACGCATTTTGGAACATTGTTCATCATTATTTTGTGTAGAGTTTTTTTTTGGACATCATGCCAACTAAAAAGGGTGAAACAACTGCCAAGAAAGGCAAAGCAGAGGAGGCAAAGAAAAGAGGAAAAGATAATAAGAAGGGAGGAAAGGAAGAGAAAAATATGGGGAAAAACTCAGAAACTCAACCAGCTAAAGGAAAAGGAAAAGATCTTCATGCCAAGAAGGGAAGGAAACCTGCCAGTGAATCAGAAGAGATATCAGAAGAAGAGGAGGAAGTGTTGACAGCAAACGATGATGAAGATGAGGATAATGAGGAAGAGGTTGTTACAAAGAAGGTGGACAAAGTGAGGGGCAAAACAGCTCTTAAAGGTGCATCCAAGGCCATGGCTATGAAAGGTTTTAAGTCTCCAAAAGTAGCACCTCCATCTGAGGACAAAGGGGCTGAACAGGAAGCAAAGACAAAAACTGAGGTTAAAAAAGGAATGAGTTCATTAAATCTGAAAAAGATGAGTGACATTCATATCAAAGGTGCCTCCAAAGCCATGATGGGCTTTGGTTTAGA
This sequence comes from Takifugu flavidus, assembly GCF_003711565.1. Taxonomy (NCBI): domain Eukaryota; kingdom Metazoa; phylum Chordata; class Actinopteri; order Tetraodontiformes; family Tetraodontidae; genus Takifugu; species Takifugu flavidus. The sequence goes on along the minus strand of NC_079537.1, from coordinate 4,452,051 downwards.
AGGACAGAAGAAAAATGCAGCACCAAAAGCGCAGAAGACAGCAGACGTCAGGTCTCACATGAAAGGAGCCTCAAAAGTGCTAACAGGTCTCACAGGGAAAGCCTCTCCTTTTGGATTTTCCTCAAAACAGCAACAAGTAGAGAAAGCAAAACCAAAGAGGAATCTTAAAAGTACTTCCCGTCTCTTCCTAGGACTCTCCAAGAAAAAGAAGTCCACTGTTGCTAACAAACCACTTCTAGGCTCAAGCAAACTTTTTGCAGGTTTTGGGGCCAAATTTCCAGCTGCTGACAAAAAGCCAGGACTTTCTGGTTTCAGCTTACCCAATAAAAAAGAAGAAACCCCGAAAGAAAATACGCCACCAAAGAAGTCAATAAATTTAAGCAGTTTAGGGGCCAAAAAGAAAATGGCATCAGATGCAAAGGAACTTGGAGGGAGGTTTAAAGGCATGTTTGGGAAAAATAAAGGATTATCAAAATTCAAGAATAAAAGCTGGATGTTGGGAAGAATAGCTACAGCAACCAACTGGCTGAGTAGAAGGATCTTAAATGGGAAAGGCCAAGGTCGGCTTAGGTCACGGGGAGGAGGGTACCAACAAAAGCGTTTGACATTTGAGAACAGAGATGCCAGAAGGAGACAGACTCACTACTACAATGAGGCCTATGAGAATGACGATGAAGAATATCCTCTGGACGAGGATTACCATGGTAGGATGAGAACAAGATGCTCCCCTATACATCCAGTAACTGATAACTGTTATAACCATTTTGGGGAAGAACTCGATTACTATGACGATGATGATCGGTATGGCTATGATGATGATGATGATGATTATGTTAATGATGATGATGGCAATTTTTATAATGATGAGTTTTACTATGATGATGATGATGTAAATTACAACAATTACCCATATTGCTGCTATGATGATGAGTATGAATGGTACTGTCAAGATGAAGAACCTGAATACTATGGCGACGATGGCATGCTGTATATGGACCAAGGACCTTACAATGGTTTCTATGACCCACATGAGTTCTATGGAGATAATTCAAATTACAACTGGGGATATTACTATAGAATACCAGAAGTTTACAGCAGACCCAGTGCTGTTCCAGATGTTTATGGTCTATGTAACGAAGCAGTGATTGGATATATTGATCCGGCAGCTTTGCATAACCCTTATCAGCAATGTTTTTACATGGAACCTGGACTGAATACAGCTGAAATGGGACAGACATTTGGAGAAATGCCGCAGATGCCTTTTCCTGTTGCTGAACCCTTTAGGTTTCCAAGACCCAAAGTCAGAGTATTTGGAAAAGACATCCTAGAGGTGGAAAATGTGCAATCTCCTCTTCTTCCTCCTCCTCCTGCTCCTCCTCCTGCTCCTCCTCCTCCTCCTTCTCATCCTCCTCCCTCACAACCTCATCCAGTACTCTTTCCTTCCCCTCTATCAGGTCAAATCCTGAGCAATTTTGAAATGCCATCAGATATAGATACAAAATACCAACAGCTCCACCCAACATACCATCCACAGCTTCATCACTCTGCCATCCCTAATCAAATGCACAATTCTTCAAGTCAAATCTCATCACCAACAGCAGTGGCAGGTCAACAAGAGTACTTCTCCCCCCCTAATTCTACTTCCCCGCTTATGTCTCATCATCTCAGTCAAATGCCACCACAGACATCCTTTATTAATGACACACAAATCTTTCAGATGGGACAAGTCTTACCCGGACTCCCACAAATGCCTCCTCCACTACCCTTACCAAGGCCACAGCATCAAAGAAGAGCCCTTCCATTACATATGAGGCCAAGATCAGCCAAAGCACCTGCTTCAAATCATTTCTCACCTCCTAATATTGATCTCCACATGGGCATAAAACAGAATCCTCATCACTTACAGCAGAGACGCTTGATAAAACGGAAATCAGTGGCAAATCAACATCTACCCACATCTACATTTGAAAATCAGAGACAGCCATACTCAACTTCTTTTCCGCCACATTGCAAAAGAGAGGTGTCAATGAGTACTAGGCAACCCCAGTCAAGAGCCCATGGAGGCACTGAAATGCAAAAGTCTTCACCAACAGTCAGTCAACCACAATCTTCACGCAGCCCTCTATCTTCACCAATGGAATTACCAAGGAAAACAGCAAGTCCGCCACCCTCCCCAAGACTAGCTTCCAGACGGCAGCCCCCTACAGAGGTAGCATCATTTTCTTCAAACAGGCCACATTTATTTGAAAGTAGGAAGCAATCACAGAAGATGAGGCAGTCCACCTCTCCTGCCACACCACCCTCACAAAGACAGAGCCCCTCTCTTCCCGAGAGGTCACAGTCACCCCACCCACATTTTTTTCACTCAATCCCATACCAGACCCAATCTACTCCACATACTAGGAGTGAACCACTTAGATCTTCTCAGCGAGTAAGAAGAGGGGCTGGAGATCGAGAACACATTCCACTGGGAGCTGTGAAACCCTCCCCAGCTAGCCCCTACTTAAAGAGACGCAGTAGACACGGACCCCCTGTTACACAACATGTTGCCCCATTCAGGTCCTCCATCCATAGCGGTCTAGCACACTCCTCAGGGCAAGCAGGGAGCAGAGTCGGAACACCTATATTACCAAGGTCCAGCTCTAACACTACAGGGATCAGGGAGTCAAAACAAATTCAACCTCCCCAAGGAGGCTTTCATAGACCTGTTGGTAGGGGTCAGCCACTTGTTCGTATGCCAAGAAAGCAGCAATCTTGTCAATCTCGTCAATCATTAATGGCACCACCTGCAATGCTCCCCCTCTCTCCACAGCCTTCTTTGAAACAGAGTGGTCCCCCCTTTTCCCATCCAACAGTACCATCAATTCAGCACCATTCCTCATCACCTCATTCACTGCAGCATTCATCTCCTCTGCCTCCTCATTCCACCACCCCAGTACATCACATTACGAATCCAGAACTTCCCTTTCCCCAGAGTCCCCACAGTCTTGGACCATCATCTTTTCAGGGTTCAGTGTCTCAGCCCAGTATTCCTCCCACTTATCCCCCACCATATCATACTATGATGCAGTATAACTATAAAATAATTGATCCCGGTCCATCACCTAAGCTTACAAATGCTTTACCACTTTCTCATAATGCAGTTGCAGTTCAGAAGTCATATCTCCCAAATCCTAGCACTACCACTCTTCGCAGACAGGAGGTAAAGCCAGAACCAACCCCTGGTTTATCTTCAATGAATTGTCATTTAAACAATGCCTCATATTCATCTCCTCTACAGCGTAATGCAAACATATATACAAATGTTCTTTCACCACGTGAGACAGCTAATCCTCAGGCCCCAGCAGCACATTCTACCCAACCTCTGCCTTCTGCTTTGCTAACTTCCCAGCTACGCAATGCTTCTTTTTCTACATCTCATCTAAAGCACTATTCACCAATGCTTTCTGCCTCTACTAATCCTTCTCTTCCCACACCTCGGTCAGGGACTGTAAACTACACTGCTTTGCTTCCTCCCAGTGGAGACCTGACCTCAAAGTTTCAAGCATTTAACAACAGGTTTCCTGGCGGAGCTTTGTCAACAATAAGCAAGCAGAAAGTTGAGCAATCTGAGGCCTCAATGGTCAATGGATCTGAACAATCTTCACATCTGCCAGTTCGTACGCTGCCCTCTGCCTTTCCGGATTCAGGTTTGCAACCGACTCATTTACCTGATGGCACATTTGAAAGTAGATCAGAGGCCACAACTGCAACGTCCACATCTGGACCAGTGCTTTCTTCTGCACTTTTAAATGCTAACATACGCAAAGCAACATATAGACTACCGGATGGAACTTTTGTCTCTAGAATTGAGCCAGAACCAGTGATCCCTTCTCCGATGCTCTCATCTGCTCTTCTCAATCATAATGTTCGCAATGCTTCTTACCAGCTGCCAGACAGTTCATTTTTAAAACATCCAGAGAGCAAAACAAACAAACCTGACCATGCAGTATCACCAGAAGGACTATCGGCTGCTCTAAGCAATGCTAATCTGCACAGGGACAGGTTTCAACAGCTGGAAGGATCCTCTTTATTTTCACGGAACCAAACACAAGGTCCAACCTCTCCTCTCATTTCCAGTGCTATGCAAAACCCTAGCCTCCAAGGAGCATCATACACTTTACAGAACACATCACATCTAAGACCTCCAGGATCTGAGCCCTACCAGTCAGGAACAGGTGATCCAATAAACAACTCTCAAGCTTCTACTTCACCTCAAACTCTGGATTTGTCTAGTGCCCTATCAAGAAACCCCATTATTCGCGAGGCAAAATACCAGCTCTCTGATGGGAACATCCTGATGCATCCTGGTATACACAGCCCGCCAATAGTTCGCTCACCTACCCTCTCTGGCGCTCTGCAAAACCGTCGACTACAGGGAACCTCCTTCCATTTACCCTCTTCATATGCTGTAGTGTCACCACAGGTACAGGGATCAGGCCCTGATCAGCACTGGGCACAGGGCCCTGGAGTTGAAGTATTAGAAGTGCAACACGATATGGATGGTTGGGGTGCAGAGAGGGCATTGTCTTCAGTGCAAACTTTCAACAAACGGGCCATTTATAGAGATGGGGAGTTCATGCCCCCTCATTGCGTGATGGGACAGAGACCCATGGGACATGAACCAAAAGAATGGAATCTAAGCAGAGAGGGTGAACCACATGGAAAGTGGTTTGACAAGGTAAATTTTGTCAATGCTGTAATTTACAGTAATTTAAACAGACAAATGCTAAACTGTCTCAGGTATATGTAGGGGTTTATTAAGTCATGTTGCAGATAAATATGATGTCAAAATTGTTGATGCCTGGGGGTTACTGGGGGTCACTGAAAGATGATTTTTGTGAGACCATGACGAGCAAATAAATGTGAACCATTATCATATTAAATGAAGGTTACAATTTGACCTCAAACTTAGGCTTTTTCATCACGGGTGTCTTTATATGCATAAGTTCTAAACATGTATGCTTGTGTTTTAGATGTACTCAATCCGAAGCCTTCCCACCATGTCTCATTGGGAGAGACAAGAAGAAGATGGAGTGGATGATATGACGCAGCTAGAGTGAGACACAACTCTTTCTTGAAACACGCATGACCTTTTGAATAGTACAAAAAAGAAAATGTTTGATAGAAGTGGATGTTGTGTGGATGACCTATGCACCATTTCACTACTCGTCTTATTTGATATATAGACGAGAGAGAGGGAAAAGGAGGTAGCAGGGGTGGGGCATGCATAAAGGTTGCTATAAAGCTGGTCCAAATATTGAACTCATTTTCTCTTTCCAGGGAGCTTCAGGAAGGAGCTGTTTTGCAGAACCTGAAGAAAAGATTTGAGCGAGACATTATCTATGCAAGTATCAGAGCAACAATTTTGAGTTTGTTGATGAAACTAATGTTTTCTCATTTGTTTCTTCATCCCATATCAATTTCAGACAAATATAGGTAGTATTCTTGTTTCTGTGAATCCGTATAAGGTGTACAACATCTATGGGACAGATCAGATGTTGCTCTACAAGGGCCGCGCACTTGGAGAGAGTCGTCCGTAAGTTAAATCTCAAAATTCCATTAATGTCTGTTACGTATAAATACATATCTCAACAGCTCCCCACATGTATTTCTCTTTTAGGCATTTGTTTGCATTAACAAATGCTGCTTATTCCAAAATGATGGATGCCAAACACAACCAGGTCATAATAATCAGGTAATATTCTATTTCTTTTGGCTCCGTTTCCACACCTTCTGAATATTGGGCACATCCCTCCTCAGAGGGCTTATACTGCATCCACACATTACATATGTGTGTGTTAGAAACGAGTACACTCAAGAAAACCGGCAAACACATGCAGATGCACACACGGGCACACCTCTGGAACACTCTAGCCGTGTTTGGAAGGAGACACCTGTAAGGAAAGCCCAAGCGGGTCTGAGCCAAGACCAGATTATCTTTCAGAGGTTTAAATGTCCAAGTGAACGTGTGAGATTCACTGACTCCTGTAAGTGAGGCCGGGTGTACAGTGACCAGTAATGGGCCACTTTTTAGCGAACCAGCCCATGTGGTGAAACCTAATGCTGAAATGTACTCAAGGTACTCACACACAGACACACGGAAATACACACACACACACACACACACACACACACACACACACGCTATGCTCTTGTCATTGAGAGAAAACATTTGTTGTTGATAGTTTAAATGAGTGAGACCCATATCCTGTTTTTCAGTGGGGAGAGCGGCTCTGGGAAAACAGAGGCCACCAAACTTGTCCTTCGCTACCTAGCTGAAATCAATCACGAATCCAGTATTGCGCAACAGGTTACACACACACACACACACACACACACACGTACACACACACACACACTCTGACACTTCTTCTGTTTGTTTTTCACGCATCCTCACCTGTGAAGATTGAGGTAATTGCTTTTCCTTCTGACCTGCTTCATATAAAACCCCTAAATGAGTATGAATCCAAGAAAACAGATTTTGACCAAGGCTGTTGGTTTCCTGATAGATCCTGGAGGCAGCTCCTCTGCTTGAATCTTTTGGTAATGCCAAAACCGTACGGAATGATAATTCCAGTCGCTTCGGAAAATATATAGAGGTTTTTCTAGAAGAGTGAGTATAAATAGTATAGATTCTTCCAGATTCTGTCTTATTTCTGGTTTTCTTCTTTCATTTCATTCACTGTTCTCTCTCTCTCTCTCTCTCTCTCTCTCTCTCTCTCTCTCTCTCTCTCTCTCTCTCTCTCTCTCCAGTGGTGTGATCAGTGGTGCCATAACCTCTCAGTATCTACTGGAAAAGTCCCGTATTGTCTTCCAGGTGTCACATCATTTTAAAATAAATTTATGTGTTTGCTCTTAATGTCAAAGAGTTGAATGTGTTTCTCCATCAGGCCAAAGATGAGAGGAATTATCACATCTTCTACGAGATGTTAGCAGGCCTTCCCTCGCAACAGAAGCAGGCTTTCTACCTGCAAGAGGCTGAGACCTACTATTATCTGAACCAGGTAGAAAGCCTGAGTGTGTCCTGGCCACCACTCTGCTTGGAATACCAAGTCATCATGTTGACTGCGGTGTCGCGGTACTGTCTGCCTTCAAACAGGGAGGGGACTGTGGGATACCAGAAAAGAATGATGCAGAGGACTTCCTGCGTCTGCTTGCTGCCATGGAGAACCTCCGCTTTTCCTCTGAAGACCAGTCAGTCATCTTTAGAGTCCTTTCTTCCATACTGCACCTGGGCAATGTCTACTTCCAGAAGCATGAGGTAGAAAAATGAAATCAAATCTGTGCATTACAAAGGTATTATTACTATTGTTATTATTATTATTACTATGGCTCAAGATTTGATTATGTACTACAGGCTGATGGTCAGGAGGTGGCGTCAGTGGTGAGTGCTCAGGAGATCCGAGTTGTGGCCGAGCTGCTGCAAATCTCTCCTGAAGGTCTGCAGAAAGCCATTACCTTCAAAGTCACAGTAGGTATCAAATGGGAAAGATTATCTATCTATCTGTCTGTCTGTCTGTCTGTCTGTCTGTCTGTCTGTCTGTCTGTCTGTCTGTCTGTCTGTCTGTCTGTCTGTCTGTCTGTCTGATCATCTCCTTCCTCTGCAGGAGACAATGAGGGAGAAGATCTACACGCCACTGACTGTTGAAAGTGCGGTTGATGCCAGGTGAGAGGCGATGGTGTGCCCGACATGCACTGGCAAAAATCTATTATTCATCCTCCAGAGTTTCAAGTTCAATTGCGTGACCTTATTTTAGCACAGAGACCTCATTACATTGACGGTTCAAATGGTTGTGTTATTTCAGGCCCTTTGTCAAAATTATTTTTGTGTCAAATGTGTTTTTCTTTCATTTTTAATCTCTGTCAACATGTCCTGTCCTGCACTTTTTTGTACTCTAGAGATGCAGTTGCCAAGATCCTGTACTCGCTTCTCTTTCATTGGTTAACAGAGAGGATCAATGCTCAGGTGTACCCCCACCAGCACACCACCTCCATCTCCATCCTGGACATTTATGGGTTTGAGGCAAGTTGTGTTTGTCCTCATTCTTGAACACAGGTTTTCTTATTGCCCTGAATGAATTCTTCAGATTAATGTCACATTCAGATTTGGAACTAGGCAGTGCCACAATTATGTGTGTATGCGTGTGTATGCTTTGTGTTAATCATAGGATCTAGCCTTCAACAGCCTGGAACAGCTTTGTATCAATTATGCAAACGAGTACCTGCAGTTCTTCTTCAACAGGATTGTTTTCAAGGAAGAACAGGTGAGTTACTGTCTGGTCTGCTCAAGCTATGCTAGCTCTTTAGCGACACTGGAGAATGGAAATGTTGGGGTCATGTGATCTCCATGCAGGAGGAATACAACAGGGAACAGATCCCTTGGCAAGACATCCCTTTCAGTGACAACCAGCCCTGCATTGACCTCATTGCCGCTAAGCCTCATGGGATACTGAGGATTTTGGATGACCAGAGCTGTTTTCCACAGGTATCTCACTGTAGAGACCCCAGAGATGCTGCATCCCCTTTTCTTTTACATCGAGATAACTGATTTACAGTTTGCGGCCTTGTCATTAGGCAACGGACCACACCTTTCTTCAAAAGTGTCACTATCACCATGGCAACAACCCACTGTATCTGAAGCCAAAGATGCCCCTCCCTGAATTCACCATTAAGCACTTTGCTGGCCGGGTCACCTACCAGGTATCAAGCTCCTCCTGAAATTATCTGTAGATTGTTTACGATGCAAAAATTCAATTCACCCATTTACATTCTTTGACAAAACATTTCTTATTTAAATATGTCTACAGTGGATGGTTCCCAATGTCTTTGAGAATTCATAACAAATAAATTAGCTTTGCACTTCTTTACGGTCTCACGCAGCTGCTCGAGATTATTAGTTACAAAGGTATTAAAACAAAGTCTTCATCCTAGTGATTATAGATTTCAGTCTTGCTGCCATGTGATGTTTTTCCTTTAGTAAAAATAATCTGGGATGTCAACAATGTAGGTTTACAAGTTCCATGACAAGAACTTTGATCAGGTGCGGCAGGATGTCCTGGACCTCTTCATCCAGAGCAAGAACAAGGTGAAAGAACAGGAGCATTAAAGCAACAAAATCCTTTCAAAGAAAAAAAAAACAGTTTTTCATGTGCAAGCACCTTTGTTTGTGTCCAGATGGTTTCAAACCTCTTCGTGGTTCATGCAGACGTCGCGGTTCAGCACAGAGGAGGACAGGTTCGGAAGAGCAACACCGTCACCAGAAAATACCAAGCACCCACCGTCAGCAACAAGTTCCAACAGTCCCTGCTGGAGCTGGTGGAGAAGATGGAGAGGTGAGAGACATGTGTTAAGACAAAAACATGAAACTGTTTAAGGTCAATAACTTACATTTATTGCATTTCTAATGAAAATGAAAAAAGGTCACTGACATGAGCCCTCGAACACATTTCAGATGCAACCCCTTTTTTGTCCGCTGTATAAAGCCCAATAACATAAAGGTACAATTTCGAACTGCCTCCTTGTGTTTGCATGCATGACCCAACTTTGTCCTTAGTTTTTCTGTGTGTCCAACTGCCGTCAGAAACCGGGTGTGTTTGATGACGACCTCGTCAGCAGCCAGCTGAAACACTCGGGGGTCCTGGAGACCATCCGGATTCGCAGAGAGGGGTATCCTGTCAGAATGCCCTTCTGTGTGTTCCTGTTCAGGTACAGGACGTTCTCACGTTATACAAAACGGTCGAACTGGTTTTTATGATCTCCATCATTTCATTTATCGTGTAAACGTTAAGGTTTAATCCACTAGCTCAAATATGAAGTTGTATCCTCTTTACCAGTGTTGTTGCTGCCATTCTCAGGTATAAATCTCTGGTGGGAATGAGTGAGCTTCCAGCAGCAAATGGAGAAAACTGCGTAGCGATGCTCAGTAAGTTGTGCCCTCTTGGCCCAGGAGAGTTCCACGTCGGAGTCACAAAGGTGAAGTTCTAACAGGCTACAACATAAACACAATCATCCAAATTAGTTTAGATTTGGCAATGGTGAAAGCATTTACATGTGGACTTGGCCATCTCTTTTCCCCTGTGCGTGCACAAACGGCAGCTGTTTCTGAAGGAAGACATCTATCAGATGTTGGAGTGCAAACGGGAGCGCATGCGTCATCTCGCCGCCCTCACTCTGCAGCGCTATGCCCGCATGTTCTTTGTGAGAAAGCGATATCTGGCCTTCCGCAAGAAGATCGTCTGGCTGCAGGCACAGTGCCGAGGCTTCCTCACACGGTTGGTTTGCTCAAAGTTCAAAGTTTGACTTCTATCAGTACCAGAAACGAGAGATTTCATGGTTCTCCGCTTATTCTGCCCTCCAGGAAACGTTATGCGGAGATGAGACAGAATGTTCTGCGAGTCCGTTCTGTGGTCCACATGTACATCACTCAAAAGCAGTACATCAAGGTACACAGGTGCTCATTCCTGATGTGTTTGAGCATTTCAGGTGTCGGGCGGTGAGTTATTTTGGTGTTGTGTTCACAGATGAAGCTAGAAGCCCAGAGAAAAGCTGAACAGGAGAAGAGACGGAGAGAAATGGTGAGTATGGAATCTGCCGAATAGTTCCGACTTGGTTGAAGAACTAAAAATGACCTTGACTCCTGCAGGAGCTGTCCAAGAGGGAGGTGGTAAATGTCACACACTTGGCCATCCCTGCAGAGCTGGGGGCATTGCTGCAGACTGCAGGAGGTGTGTGATCAATAACACCAACAGTATAATCACCACAGATGGTGTGAATAGTCCTGATAGAGTGGCGTCCCTTAAGAATTCTGCCTAAAAAACTGGACTAAACACATTCCAGATATTTAGCAGAACCCACACTGCTGCAGCATACAGTATGGTGGGTGGTGGCTGACCTGCAGCTCCCTCTTGTTGCAGTCAGGAGGGTGCTACACTCAGATTGTTTGGCTCTGCTTCAAGCGCCCCACATCCAGGAACAAGCTGAGCTCAAGCTGCCCCTTGACATCAACAACTACCCCTTCTATCGCTATGTACAGATGTACTTCAGGGTGAGACCACTAATGTAAAAAAAAAAAAAAGTTATTTGACAATTATGAGAAACATTTCAACATTTGTAAGTGTGAGAATTTATTGTGCTTCCACAAAGCTCCAAACCCCTTTTTATCACCCAGGAACCAAAGTTTGGGATGTTGACAGAACCCCTGAAGTCACCTCTGACACGCCTGGAGGACGACCTGACCAAGGAGGCCCTGGACATCTTCAACATGGCGGGCTGACTTGCTTTTTTGCTGGTCCATGCAGATGCAAAGAGGCGTAATTAACTGGGTTTTTATTTTGCTTGCAGGTGTTACGATTCATGGGGGACCCTCATCTCAATGGTGCACAAGAAAACATCTTTGGAAACTATATCATCCAGAGGGGTCTGTCGTCCCCGGGGTTACGGGATGAGATCCTCGCTCAGGTCGTCAACCAGGTGTGGAGAAATGTCAATGCTGACAACGCTGAGCGAGGCTGGCTGCTGCTGCTGGCCTGTGTCTGCAGCTTTGCCCCCTCACCCAGGATGGACAAACACCTGCTCAAGTAAGAAACGGTTTCCTCCGTGAGCAGCTGTACAGTACAGTCATGTGTAACTACATATCCTCTCGACACGTTTAAGTTTATTTGAACTGAAAAAAGTTTAAATTCCCCTCCAGGTTCGTATCCGACCACAGTCCGGCTGCTTGCCAGGCATTACTGCAACACAGACTCATCCAAGCCAATCAGAAGACGCAGCTGGGCTCAGGCTCCGCCTCCGAGGCGGCGAGGACTTATCCGCTGTCTCTGCTGGAGTGGACAGCCAATAGGAAAAGGGCAAACCTGGCGCTGCACGTGCACTGCTTTGATGGTGAGTTAGAAGATTTATAATGTGGCCCTTGATTTTAGCTGCTCAAATCTACTTTAAAAAAAAACAAAGAAAATAAAAAAAGACAGAAATTCAGACGCTAGAATCACTTTCGTGGTATCTATTTGGGACCGGTTTCATCCTGCATTTATTGATCTTGACAGCTCAAGATCAGGCGTTGGAAGCAGACTTGTGCTTTTTAATAGAGCAGTTTATTGCAATTTGGTATCTTGCTCAAAGCTCTTTACATTTTTGGTTTGCATCAGGAGCATCATTCCTGTGCCCGGTCCATTCCTGGACCTGTGGAGAAGATCTAGCTGGGGATATACTGCGCCACAGGTGATCTTTTCTTTCAAAGCATAAACTCCCATTGTGGATGGCATTTAGTAAACGTTAGATGTGTTCCAGGGGAGTGTCTGACTGGTGGAGGGGGAGTTCCGTTCTGATGAAGGAACACGGCCAGTGGGTGGAGTTAGCGGGTCATGACTATGTGATGGACCTGATCGCAGACCTGGAGCTACCGTCAGACTTCCCTAAGCACAAGAGCTACTTCATCATCAGCTCTGATGACCCCGCTAAAGTCCGAGCGAACGCCGGCCTGTCCGTCCACAAACACACCCAAACACACTCTCGAATTGTCTCAAATTTCTCGTTGGCATGACAAAAGCTGACAAAGAGCCTCTCTTCTCCTCCTCACAGGGCTCTGTTTGGCAGTGGATTTGACTCGGACGATGAGCTCCCCACTGGTTTTCCTCTCAGTGGCGGCGCCAGTAGCAGACCCGCCTACAGCCTACCTGACTCGGACGGTTATTTTAGCCACGGTATACACACACACACACACACACACACACCACACACACACACACACACACACACACACGCACACACACACACACACACACACACACACACAGCTGAATCAACAGAAAAAAAACCACCACATTAATGCATTTAACTGCTGCCCTTCTGTCTCCAGTTGAATCAGATGCGTTGAGTGACGGTCAGAATCAGAGAGGAATGGACCGATACCTGGACAGTCTCTTTGACCCTGTCCTCTCTGACGGCAACATGGTGAGTTCTGATAAGTACAGCCATCATGCTGCACTTCTGCTGTCTGACTTGGATGCTACTGCGATATCATTCTAAGATTTAAAAATAAAGGGAAATTTTCTGTGATGGTCATCCTATATTAGTGAGCCAAATTCTTTTGATCATAGAGAATGATCACCACATTTTGCTCATATGTTGACCATCGTAAGGTTACAGAATATGCTTTTGGCTGTTGCGCTGAAATTTTAGAAGTGCTTTAACAAATTTAAAACATTCTCTAACTTTTCTGACTTTTAAAAAAAAAAAACACCAATAGAATAAAACAAGAAGTTTCTCTTCCTCATCTATCCATCAATCTGTTTGTCGTGGAAAACGAGTGCTGATGGAGGGGTGCAACATGTGACCCACTGTTTTGTTTTCGTATGAATGAAGGAGATGATTAGGTTACTGAGAACTACCGTATTTAAGTGTAGACGGGCAGTAGGAAAACATGTCTGCCGCAATGCTCTGTAATTCCCCCCTTAGTTGGACAGTCTATCATCATCATTATCATCATCATCATCATTTGAATTCTGTTCTAATCTCTCTGCCATTATTGGCATGAAACCATAGCAGTAACAAAGACTTGTGCCCATCTTCTCCAGAGTTTACGGTACTTCTTGCAGAGTATTTAGTTCCTGCAGCTTTACAGACTCTAATACAAAGTCTCCATCAGCCACCCTCCTTTTCCCACACACACCTCACTCATGTCTGTCAAACTCCATTTTAACATCATCCTCGCCTGTCCTTTCCCTGCTTACTGCTTCTCTCTGGCTGCCATGGAAAAGATGGGGAGTTTGTCAGCAAGGATGAAGGGAGGAGGAGGTATAGGCATCACAGGAGGAGGAAGAGGACAGGAGGACGCTCATCAATCCACCAGTCGACCTTATCCCCCAGGAATACACCCAGGAGGTGATCCAGTGTTATCCATGCGTTTGTCCTGCTAGTTTGACACGTTTTAAACTGTTTCTTTTTTCAGCTTAACTTTTCTAGACACCAAGCATGTAATGAAATAACCTAAAGTTTAAAGTTAATTCTGTTAGCCCGAGCGCCCCCGCTGATTGTAATGATTGTCATGATGTTCAATGATGAGGTTTCCAGTAAGGTGTAAAGTTTTGCGTGCACAGTTTACCGTCCTTAATCTGTTGTTCAGAGGCTGTAATTGGTGGCCTGCCCTCATCGATAATTCATACAGCCATTCACCGGCTTGTTTACCCTCCAAAGGCATCTGACACTCTCATTCTATACAAACTGTTCATTATCTTCCACAGCTCTTTTTCTACAGGCAGCATATCTTTCCCCAACAAAACAAAATAAAATTTGCATCTCGATTTATTATAGCTTAAATTTTACTGGTGTGGATCCTGAAGCTGAAATCGCTTATTTCACTGACAAGAACTTTTTTCTGCATCTATAACATTATTGGAGAGAATCTGTCTTCACCAAGAATTTTCTCTTAGTTTGAAAAAAAAAATTGTTGGCCGAATTGATTTTCCCCTTGAGAATAAGAGTCCTGACCTGCCGCTGCTTTTGCTCGTAACCCTCAAGCTGTGCCGGTCCTCCCGGTAGCCGGAGGGATGATGCCACCCGTCCCTACAATGCCTATCCTCTCCCACCACCATCACCACGAACAACACCGCCAGCAGCAGCAACAACCACAGCAGCGGCACCACCAATACAACCTTCCTCCGCAACCCCCCCACCAGCAGAATCCTCCCACCTGTGCTACTGCCACATGCATTACACCCACATTTTCACCAGCTCACGTGCCAGCTGCTGCCCCCTCAGGTGATACCGTAGTATCCCGTGATGCTGCTCTCCCTGACTCGTCAGGGGTGCCCGCACTCCCTGCCACTGCTGTGGCTCCGGGCTTGCCTGCGATGTCAGGTGCTCCAGGTATAGAAATCAAGCGTGAGCCAGGTTTTCCCTGCATGTTTGGCCTTGAGAGCATGGGCATGATAGAGTTAGCCAAAAACCAAGTCTAGCTTTTGTTTTGAGGTCAGAAAGTGTGCATTTTGCAGTGAAACTAGTGTGCCTATAATGGCTTAGTACACCACAATCGTGTTTCGCTACATGGTTTTTGTTCCTGAATTTACTCTTATAGGACCAGAGCAGGCCATACTGACTCAACAACAACAGACCATCATCAACCAGCAAGCCATCATCATGGTTGGTCATTTGTTTCTTTAAAATAAATTAAATGCCTGTGGAGTTGGCTTTCCAAAAAACAGCTCCAACCTGCTGGTGCTAATTAGCCTCTTAGCCTTGCATAGTAGAATAGTGTGAACAACAAAAAAGACACTAAAATGTGAACGTAGTTAAGTAATAAACAAAATTTTTTTTTAAATGGATGAAAATTAATGAACTGACATTAACTTTAAACTGAGGACACAGCTTCAGTCATGACGTCCTTATGTCACTTGTAAACCCCTCCTGTTAACGCTGGATATAGTATAAAGAAATGTCATGGCCTCTGTGCAGGCTCAGCAGATGACCATGCAGGCTATTGCAATCCAGCAGCAAATGATGTCCTCATTCCCTCCGACGCCAGCCGGCCCCAGCTCGCCACCTTCACTTCGTCGCCAGGTCCATGGCAGTTATTCATCACGATGAAGCACAAATAAGTGCACGTGTACATCTGTTAACATCAGCTCTTCTTTCTGCAGACCACAGAGACTGAACGTTCGCCGTACAGTCCCGCTACAGCTCCACGAAAAATGAGTACGTCGAAATGCTTGGTGTAAAAGGAACCTTTGCAGTTTTGGCAAGAGGGCGGCAAAATCGGATTAGTAATCCTTGTTAAAAGATACATGGTTGAATGAAAGTCGTGATGTCAGTATTTGATTCAACACATCCCAGGTCCCACACGCGGCCCCCCTCCTGAGGATGTGGTCCAGGCCAGTCCAACGAACGCAGAACGCCTGGATCCCAGCCATGACATCAAGGACATTATCAAACAGCATCAACCTGCTGGCACTAGCATGTTCAGTGGACCTGCTGCTCAGAGGTAACATTCGTATAATATCCTCAGATTTGAGCTTAACGTTTACCTTTTTTTGGGCTTGGCTTTTATCCTCTTTGCATTTGTAGGAAAGGTGATGGAAGGATGTTTGTAAAGAAGCCAGACCCACACGATGAAGCCATGGAGATCCTCAAAGATCAGATGGCAAACCCACCAAAGCCGGTACAAACGCTGATTGTATTGAACATTTACACACCTACGGTCACACACAGGCTCAAAGACCACCATTATTTTTATTTCAGAGTGTAAAGAAGCCATCCTCCTTTAAAAAAGGAGAGGCAGGACTCAAAGGTTCCAGGACAATCAAGTCCCACCCTGCCAGCCCACCGGGCTCAAACACAAACCCAGCTCCTCCTCCAGGTACGTTCCACGAGTCTGACGTAAATACGAAGGACAGAAAAAACAGAATCAATCTGTGGTGTGTGTGTGTGTGTGTGTGCGTGTGTGTGCGTGTGTGTGTTTCCAGTGTCCAGAGAGTTGCCAGTTGAGGAGGTGATCATTCAGACTCAGCTCCACAGCAGGACCAGTGAAGAATATTACACCTATTCAAATGTTCCCTGGAAACTCTACATGAGGAAAGAGGTGCATTTTGGGAATGCAATCTGGTTTATTGCTCATTATAAGATCTGATCCACCTGCAAGTTCTGACAAGTACACATGTAAAAAAAAAGAAGCTTTGCGTTGTTAAATATACAACTAGAGCCACTAGACGATGTTTTAATATGGTGATGTTTCATTATCATTTTCCATATATCTTTAACATGTTAACCATGTGTTTTTTCTTTTCTGTTCAGGTTTTCTATCCTAAAGAGAACTTTAATAACCCACTGATCCTGGATCTGATCTTTCGACAGGTTGATTATATTATTTGTTTCCAACTATTTCTCCTTTTGTTCATTTGTCACCAGAAATAAAAAAAACAACCCCCATCTACCATGTTCACTGTTTTATTGATTTAAATTTCAACGTATGTGTATATGTGCTAGTAGCTAAGATGACTCAGCAAAAATAGCTTCTAATAACATTTTTGGCGGACAATTTTGCATTTTTCTCATTAATTGGCGTTTGTCTGGGTATCGACCTGTAATCTGGGACACTCTTGCTGTTGCTGCTGCAGGTTGTGCATGATACCTTCTCAGAGGCCTGCATCCGGATCACCCAGGAGGAGAGACAGAAGATGAAAGATTTATTAGGTCTAAAATTTGCCCCTCAATCTCCCCACTGTCCTTTGTGATTTTTTAACAGCTGGGCACTGTCTTTTTAACAGCTGAGAATAAAGTCGACCCGGTTTCAGGAATCCAAGATGGCAACGTGAAGAAGAAAGTTGTCACCGTGGCCAGAGACTCGTGGGAAATTTACTTTTCCCGCCTGTTCCCCGCTTCTGTGAGTGGTCTCTTGCTGGTGTCTGACTCATGTAGGCTGATAAGTTCTTGCTGAGTAGAGGGTGTCTGCACCTCCAGGGCAGCGTTGGGACTGGCGTGCAGGTACTGTCTGTGTCTCACAAAGGCATTAAACTGCTGAAGATGGTGAGGAGCAGTTCTACTGCCCCAGACTACTTCAGAGTGCTGAGGCCTTACAGGTCAGACTGCATGATGCAAGATCAAAGTTCTAGCCAAAAAGTTCCGCTCTGGGCTAATGATCAGCCCATTGTCACCACCAGTTATTTGCCCCAGGGGCCCTTTACTCATTTTGCATGCTATCTTTTCCCGTGCAGCTACTCGGACATCCTGTTTGTGTCAATTCCCTCGAAGAACATGTTGGAGTTCAACCTGACCAATGAGAAGCTGATCCTGTTCTCAGCCAAGGCTGCACAGGTCAAACACATGATCGACTACTTCCTCACAGAACTAAAGAAGGTCAGAGAACATCTGGGGAGCTCGTCTGCAAGTGTAGCTGTATTACATCTAAGTTGAAATCCTTGCAGATGTGCTATCTGCTTTTTACAATTGGAAGTTGGGGGAAGTAGTTAAAGGCACTATTAGGTTTAATGTCTAAGTTCAAAGTAATTTATATTTAAGGTCAACTGTCCAGAGGAACGAGTTTCTAAGAGATTAAATAATTATTTATCTTCACAACAGCAAAATTAAACCTGAAATCAGTCGTCACTGGCAAACAATGTTCTCATAGTGTTACACTAGAGTTGTGTTGACTTGACTTTGCTTCATCCAGCTACCAAAACAAATGATATCAAACACAACATATCATGAACTTTAGTTGGAGATTCATTTCATGAGAATGCAGCTTTTCAATAGTTTGGTTTTATGTGACAAATCACTTTGCTGTGTTTTACAACAGGCTATAGAGCTTTATTTTGTACCAAGATTCCAATGATAGAGTTCTCACGACTAAGAAAAAACCCCTGAACATAAAATCTAGAGATCTGAGATGCATGGGAGAGCATGTACCTTATTATCTTCAACATATGCTCTCTGCCAGGACTCAGAGTATGTGGTGGCGGTGAGAAACTTCATCAACGAGGACAGGACTCTGCTCAACTTTCACAAAGGGGACATCATCCGGCTGCAGCATGTGGATGGGTTGGAAGCTGGTGAGAATCAAAGAGATTCTTGTGTTTCCTGCATCTGTGAGCCATATTCTGTGTGCTTGTCCCTGCTGCTCCGCTCCTAACATGATGTGCATCTCTCTGGCTCAGGCAAACATTACGGCTGTATAGTGAGAAAGAAAGTCATGCTTCTGGAGGAACTGAAGAGGGACACTTCTGAGTTTGGTGCGTTTGACAAGGCTGCTCAGTCTGCGTGCATTTAAGTGTGCTGTCCAAAATACTTTTGTGGTATATTGCACCTTATTTTCATTTTTTTGTTCTGTTATTCTCAGATGTTTGTTTTGGCAAAAGGTTTTCTCTTCAAATGCTTGTCTTACGTTGACTCACGCTCGTTTTGGTTGAGTCCAGGTTGGCGCTTCGGGGCTGTGTATGGCAAATCAGGAGCCTTCCCCAGTGAGTACGTCCATCCGGTGGCAGCCCCGGACTTCCTGGTTCTCCCGCCTGACCGCGTGGAGCCCCGGGACAGACACGGGCAAGTGGCTGCATCTGCGGCCATCGCTGTGGCCATGGGGTCCTCCATAGCCGCCCATGAGCTTGACCTTTCCACAGAGGTGAAGCTTCAAAAGCACTTTTTTGGCATCCACGTGAGACAGCGAAACTATCAATGACTGAGTGAAATTGTAACCCTGTATACTGGTATAATTGTTGTTTATATGATATTTGCTAAACTATTTCTGCTTACAGAACTGAAAATGTGTTTATGATTGCATCTTTCATGTTATCTTGTTAGCGTCATGTCTGATGTGTGTGCATTAGGTGGTAAATGATATGTACGGGGACAATGTGAGCGTCGTACTGGACGAAGTGGATCTGAACAGTGGCCAATATCACATGGCCGAGTTTGCCAAGAAGTACTTCAGGGAAGCGCAGGGGGAACGAAGGTCAGGCACCAACCATAGAGCCGAAAACATGCTAAGATATCTTCACATTTAAAGCTCATAATACAGGATGCATCCTGCATTTTCCGAATAGGGATCAGAAAACCAAAAAAGGGAAAGAGTGTCGAGACCCTGCTGATATGGTCAAATTCTCCAAGGTAAAACTTGATCTGTGGCATCTCTGTCTGTATTTTCTGTCTGTTTGATGCCATCTTTCTGCCTTCCCAGTCGCTGATCCAGGAGTCTCTGATCGACTTCTCAGACGGTGGGATGAATAGAGTGGCTGCCGACATCTGTTTAGGTGAGGGGAGAGAGAGTAGAGGAGAAATGGAAGGAGATATTGTTGGAGATAGTAAAGGCTGCTTGAGCTGATGTTGAACTCAGATCTGGAGGTTCATATATTCCATGTTGTGTTTATTCCAGCTATAATGAGGTTTATGGGAGATGTCCCACTGAAGGGTCAGACTGAACAAGACCTGGTCAACACTGTACTGAAGGTTCTCACACATTCTTCTCATAAGAAAGACAGATGAAGTGATTATGTTATGAAAGCTGTATTTATCTGTCCTATTGAATGTAGTTAAGTGGTGAACATGGGCTGATTAAGGATGAAACCTACTGCCAGCTGATGAAGCAAGTAACAGCCAACACCAGCTCCAAACCGTAAGACTCCCAAAAGCCACATGCCTGTGTTACCACGGCGAGCCCAGCTCTGATCTGTGTGTGGGTTCTTTGGTACAGGGACAGCTGTCAGAGGGGATGGAGGCTGCTGTACATCCTGACGGCGTTCCACCGCTGCTCGGACGTCCTGAAGCCGTTCCTGTTGAAGTTCCTCCAGGATGTCTGCGTCAGCCCCACAAATCAGTACCAAAGTAAGGTGCTGCGCTCACCAGCCAGACGGCTGTCGTTTCCCAGTGTCGATCAGCTACCACTCTTGATTTAAACAGGCATCGCCAAGGCTTGCGAGCAGAATCTGAGGAGGACTTTTCAGTACGGTGGACGAGTCCAGCATCCCAACAACATTGAACTCAGAGCTATCCTGGTTAGTCTTTAAGACGGGTGTCAAGCTTAATTGTTAGGCCGTTCCATACTGATGTTCACCTTGTGACATTTCCCTCTGATTGGCTGTTTGTGTGCAGGCTGGGCGGAGCTCAAAGAGACAGCTGGTCCTGCTGCCTGGGGGGGTTGAAAGGCCCTTAAAAATCAAGACATGCTCTGTAAGTCACCAATACATCCAAGCATAAAGAAAGGATGCCAAATTCAGATTGTTTGAGAAGGATTTGTTTATTCCAGGTTGCTTTAGATGCCATTGAGGAGCTCTGCTATGAGATGGAATTGCACAGGCCCGAAGCACTGGATGAATACGCTGTCTTTTTGGTGACACACAGAGGTAATGAGGCTCCTAAATGTCAACAACCTCAACATATACTGTATAAAATGCGACAGAAGCGTGCGTGTGTGTGTGTATTTGTGCAGGTCAGAATGTGCGTCCACTGAACAAGCGCGAGTACATCCTGGATATCGCAACAGAGGCAGAGACAGTGGACACCAACTATAGTCTGTGGTTCAGAAGAGTCGTGTGGAGCTTGGCTCTCAAGCTGGACAATGAACTCTATGTCACCATGCACTATAACCAGGTAGCACACATTTAGCTCACAAGAGAATGAAGTCTTCAATGCTTTGCATGGTTACCAGTTGAGAGGGTGATTTTACAGCATAATCTCTCGTTAGTGACAACCTCCGCTGCATAACCGCTGTTTGTGGTCTTCATGTTTCCTGTTCGTTGTCAAAGGTGCTCCCAGACTATCTGAAGGCCCTGCTGAGCATCGTTCCTCAGGGTAAGGCCAGCGAACAGCAGCTGCAGCAGATCGCCAGACTGGCTGCTCTACAGCACCGTGCCAAAGACTCAGTCTACCTGCCCACCGTGTAAGTGAAGGCACCAGAGGCCCGATACAGGGCCAGTCACCCCACAATGACTTCTGACTTTTCTTCTATCAGTAATAGATTTTTGCCCCTGTGTATCTTTTTAGCCGTGAGGTTCAAGATTGTGTTCCAGCACCGTTCTACAGCAAGCAGAGCCCACAGCTGTGGCTGAACACAACAACGCAACACATGCAGCACATCCAGCCCTTAAACCCACACCAGGCCCGTGCACAGTTCCTTGGTATAATGTTACACCATCACTGTGATACATTTACTTCCCATGAATTTTACTGTTTTGCACAATAACTGGCTGTGTTTTTTCCCCACATTTAGGACTAGTCGGTGCTTTTCCAATGTTTGGGTCGTCCTTTTTCTACATCCAAAGCTGCAGCTCTGCCTCCATTCAGTCACCCTGTGTCCTGGCTGTAAATCTGAACGGACTGCACTTCCTTAACAAGGATACACATGTATGCCACTCACACACACACTAACACACACATGCACACAAGCACGCACACGCACGCACGCACACACACACACACACACACACACACACACACACACACAGCATCTTTGATGCTTCAACCACTCTCAGATTGTTTACTGTTGCACATTTGAACTTCAAAACATGGAAGTTAAACAGTAGACATTAAATGGATGTACACAGTAGTTGTGCATATCTATATCAACAATATTGACTGAGGAATATACAGTCTGGCTCCCTCTGCTGGTAATTGCATTTGCTGTTTTTCATTGCCGCAGTACTCCAGCCTCCGGTTTTAAGTGTTAATTGACATTTACCAGCTATCACGTCAAAATGTGTATAACTTTTTTCATCCAGACATTATGTGCATGTATTAATTCCTACATGTCCCTCATAGGAGGCCATGGTGCGTTTTTCACTGAAAGAGATCCAGTCAACTCGCACCCAAAGACCAACATCCGGTTCCAGTTATCCTTATGTGGACATTATGATTGGAGACCTGCTAAACCAGCGCATCACCCAGCTACAGCTCGAGCAGGTGTGTGTGTGTACGTGTGAGTAATAGACATTTGAGAACAGATGGAAAAGAGGGAAAATGATTTAATACAATTTGTCTAACTTATTTCACTTTAAATAGCACTACATTCTGTCTCTCTCTTCATCGCTGTGTGTCTGTGCTCGTGGGTGTTCCAGGGCCTGGAGCTGTGCCGAGTCATTGCCATGCACATGGATAACATGCTGTCAGTCAGAGAAAAGAGATTGACTCTCCCACCAAGTGAAATAACCCTGTTGTAGCACATCCACCCCTATGCCTCATAAATATACTGTATCTACCTCTGTCTATTAAATAGAAAGTTTTTAATGTAACTTTAATGTTGTATTTTGTTTGGTTGCTAATGCATTTGTAAAATCTTACTTTAAAAAAAATAACAACTGCTATAACCTACTGGTCTACTGTTGATTGGTCTATTATTCACCAGCAAAATATTAATAATTTAGCAAGTCTTGTTAGCATATATCCAACAATTTCACTATTGTGATTACTGAGTGACAAATAGGCTAAGGTGTGCATTAGTTTGACTGAGTCTATGTGGAGTTCCTTTCCTGGGGTGATGTTCAGCTACCCCACTTTGACCCCACTGTCCAATAACATGCACATCAGTTAGGATGAAGAGTCTAATTGCTCCTAGATACGAATGCGTGAGTAAATGTGTGTGAGTTGTGACTGACTGGAGCCCTTAACCTTCTTTGCCTCAGCACCTGAGCAGGAATAAGTGGAGGTGGGCACAAAATAACTGGATGGATGGATCATCCATACTGTCAGATCAGTAGGTTGCAAGCTCACCATCTTCCTCTCTTTAATACACAGAATGTAAAAAATGTCCTAGGGAATGTATAGCTCAGATGTTTAGTTTTAGTTTCAGACTTCTTTTCTGCTGTTATTAAATGAATAGTCTAAATATAATAAGTAACATTCATTCTAGTGAATTTCCACACTTATATAATACCTTTTCAGTTAATGCGGAGACTGCAGCAGAGCTGACATGCCCTCATTAGATTTTCAAAAGATTTGTATTTTATTGATCTTTAAATTAGAATGACTAAGCAGCCTTAAGCAGTTGAGTAGTGAAACACAAATGTATCTTAAATATTTTCTTGTCGTGGGCTGATGCGGTGGAGTTTGTGTGGAACTGCATGTTGCAGATTGAACAAAACCAATGCCCACAACGCCACCTTAGGACTTTCACCTAAAGAGCAGTTACCTTCTTGGGGGTTTTCCAAAGACCACCCATGCACTGGTAAATGCACAAATGAGTACAGGCACAATGCACTGTCCTGTCTACATGCAGTTTGATGTAGCTCAGGGCAGCTGCTTAGAAAGAGGCCAGGAACACCACACCAAACTGGAGTTCACCATCACACAGGGACAACACAGCTTTGCCAGATTGTGTCCAACCAAAATGCTGAGGTGTATAAACAGGTCTCATCACTGGTTCCAAATCAGCTGCACCAGGTGTCATCAGGGGCATGCCACTCACCTGCCAGGACACCATGGCAAAACCATGACTGGGGACAAAGGAGAGAAATGCAACAGACACGCACATACCCGTTAACCATCCGGTTACATTGGGATGTGCACGATAAAGTAAACATATTAGAGGAAGTGAATTCTGGCACACAGCTTTTGGCTACATCACTGAATAATTTTCAGTAATGAAAATGTCTAAACGATGCAAATGCGTTGTAGAAATAGCAGCGCATAAATTGACGCATTTAAATAATGCTCAGTATCGTTGATAGCTGTATTTGATTTTAAAAAAAACAAACTTTATTACACATTTAAAGCAGAATTGCAGAGACATAAAAAACAACAGAATTGATTCTCTGTAAATCTTTGTAAAACAACCGAGCTCGAGATTTTGACTTTGGCCTGTGGAAAATTTTGCAATTTTCTTCCTTCATCAAATAAAAAAAGTTGGCAAAACAACAAACTAATTAAAGTATAATTGTAGGAATGTCACTGGCGATTTTTTCACTCGTCAGCAAACAAGATAATTTCGCCTGCCCTCTTTATTATTATTTTTTGGGGGTTAACTATAGGTTGGTTTGATTTACTCCGAAGCATTCGCCGTCTGTCGAGTCATCTTGTGAGTGTGGATTTAACCTGGAGGCTGTGGAGGGCGTGCCGCCGGGGGGTCCTTCGCTACAAATCAAACGACACCCACAAGAGCGCTCGGCTGTGTGGGCGTTTCCGAGCGAGTCCTCGCAGTTTCCTTCGCCCTCATTGGTTACCAACAAATGGGGTTCGTGTGAACCGGGAAGAGGAGGGGGGCTGTGGTCGGCCCCACCACGACCTAAACAGCACCAGAGGGGGAGAGGAGAGCCGAAGCATAACCCACTGAGGCAGCAACAGCGTCGCAGACCCCTCTCCGCCTACATGGGCTCGACGGCTAGCTAGTTTAGCATCGTCCGACTACGCCGCTCCGCCTCTCCTGTTGCCGGGGATCCCGGCTTGTTACCGCCGCGTTTCCCTCTCCGTCCACCGCCAGTGCTGCCTCCCCTTACCGGCTTCAAAATGATGAAGTTTCGATTTCGTCGGCAGGGTACAGACCCGCAGAGAGAGAAGATTAAACAGGAGCTATTTGCCTTCAACAAGGTAAAGTAACGGAACGCAGCGAGCGGACTCTTCTTCTTCTTCTCCAAACTATCTCATTAACGGGGCTGCTTTAATTAGAACACTCTGTGGTAATTAGCGCGGTGATGTTCTGCTTTTCCTCCGCCTGCTTCCAGCTAAACTAACTGCTGCAGCACCCAGTTTCACCGCTTTGCTGATGAGCGATTTCACAGTATATTAATTGGTTCTCACAGAAATGAGCCCCCCCGTTTAAGAGGAACCACGCAGGCACCCCCCCCCCCCCCAAAAAAAAAGAAAGAAGAAAGGTGCTTGTGCAGACCCGTGGGTGCTGGTATTAGGCGCCAGCAACAGATGAAGCCACTGATTGCGACCAATATTTAGTTTAATGTCGATCAATAAATGCCTGCCACGATGGTGATACTTGTCAGGACTCAAATCCTCTTGGACTTCCGTTGATATGAAGCATGTTGGGTGGTAATCCTCAGAATTTGGGATTATTGGATGACCATCTTGTTGACACACTTGACTGATGGTATTTATAGGGATCTAGATTGAGCTCCCCCATGGCCTTGAACCAGTCCAGGGGGGCCACCGGTCATAAAAGAGGACCAAGAGCTGATTTTTGGCTCATTTAAGCCCCGCGTCTGTTTCAAAATGGAGAAACTACCAGGCCGTAGTTGATAACCATACAGGTTAACTGGGGTCTTATAAATACTTGAACCTGGCAAAAGAAACCTTGTTGAAATCTTTATTTATTTTTTTACTGTTGTTTATACATGCATGCATTCTGCGCCGTGTTTTATTATAGGGTCATTTCAGTTTCATGTCATAGCAGAAAGAAATGAGTGACAGCGGTAGCAGCGCTGGTTGGTAGATGCCAACAAAACAAGATGGCGAGGGCTGTTCAGGGAATTGACATGGGAAAAAAAGGCCTGACTTTGGTTTGAATGATCTGTAATCAACCCCCCACACATCCAAACAATAGGTTATCAATCGGTTGTTTAGGTTAACAATCGGAACAGCAGTAAGTTAAGTGTGATTCCCTCTTAGCTGTGCTAGTTTGGTTTTGTATGTATGACTCAAATGAAATGGAATATTTTTGACTCTAAAGGGGGAAAAACCCTCCCTGAGCAAAATGTTTAAGTGTTAATGCAGGTATAGGTTTGGGGATGAAAGGACTCATGGATTCCTTCAAGTCTTGTTCTAGACATTGCCAGAACCCAGACGTAATTTACAAATATCCCATAAAGGTGGGAAATCTTTTAAGCGTTGTATGTGGAAAAGTCTTTGTATTGTAAAAATTGAGTCTTTGACTGAAACCGTGCTACAGAAATGTGACGGGTGTGTATAAGCGCTACTGGCAGTAGCACTTTTGAACGTGTCTTGCGCACGTTGAAGCACTCGTGCACCACGATCAAGGTCAACAAAGCATTTTGTTGCGAAATCGCGAGGCCTTGTTGAAGGTGTGACACCGGCTGCTGCTGAGGTGGTCTCACTGCAAATGTCTTTCAGGACTCCTTGATTAGATAGTTGACAAACCTTTAACCCCCCTCACACACACACACATGCATACAGACGGAGCCTTTAAAGTCGTCGTCTACCGGGTCTTTTTTTCCTCTGTAGATTTAAATATTTTCCCAGCTGTCTCACCGTCTCCTGATACAGACAGAGAGACTTTAATTCCATTTATTAAAGCCTTAAATTCTGCTGCTGCTGATAGTTTTCTAAGAATATTCCTCTAGCGTCATTAAAGAGGTCCTTCTCTTCTGCTCCCTAAAAGCTCTGGATGGATTTACACGCGGAGCAGAGCTTTAAGGAAATGAGCGGACTTATCAGAGCTGGGGTGAATCCTTTTCTGGTGTTGTCTGTTAATCTTTCTGTCTGTCTCGCTCATTGTCCCAGACGGTGGAGCATGGATTCCCTCACCAGCCCAGTGCTTTGGCCTTTGACCCCAAACTGCAACTTATGGCCATCGGGACAAAGTCGGGAGCCATCAAAGTGTATCCTTTTTTCAAAATCATCACCGCGTTCTTGCACGGGTCCCCCAAAACCTCAAAGACAAGTAAGTGTTAAAATCCACCAGTTCAATGTGTGCAGCAGCTGCAAGAGCAGAAAGTCTTCACTTCCTGTTTTGTAAGACCTTTTGGTGTGGTGCTTTTGTTGCTCTGTACATCAGCTCTGCAGCTGCATTGTTGTCTTGCTCTATTGGGAGCTGAGCCTTTTGCACGTCTGTTCTATTCTCTTTGAAAGGTTTTGTTCTTCATTACGAGGGTTCGTTTCTCGGCCAGGTGCTGCCGCTTCTTAAAACGGCCGTCATTTAATAACAAGGCTCCTGCTGATGTATGCGTTTAGAGCAATTTATGCCAGGCGTATAGTTCTTACTGGTGGTTTTCTTTCTCTCGTGATGATGCTGCACTCCACGGACGTCAGGGAAATCGCCATCAGATGTATCCGCAGCAAAACTGTCTGTATAACGTTGCTCGGCGAGCACGGCACGCTGCTGTTTCAGCCGTCTCTTGAAGTTGCAGCATCTGCACCACAGAGCGAAGGAGTGAACAACCTGACAGTAGTGCTTTAGAGAAAGGTGATGCTGCGTGTGCGAGTCAACTTTGCACACATCGGTCTGATTTCTATTCTTTTTTTGGCCTTTGTTAGAAGTTTTAAAGGGAATTATTAAAGCCGCTGTCACATGCATCAATATTCGTTGACTGATTTTTGGATCCTGAGTGAACCAATATCTGCTCGATGCCCCTGATATTTCTGAGCTTTGACCCTCTGTGAGAGTCCCACTGGAAGCGGTTTTAATCTAGACTCTAGATTAAAAGGCCTTCCAGTGGGACTCTACATTCTACAGTGTGCGTCACCGATCACACCGATAAAACAGGTCTTATTCTTTCACTGGACTTACCATATGATCCTTTTAAAGCTTGCAGGTTACAGGCAGCCTGAGACAAAACTATTGCAGAGCGAGATGACTCTGGCTGAACAAAGCTGTGCTGGAAATGAAAGCTGGCCTCTTCACAGCAAAACCATAATTTGGGTTTGAGCATCAGTTGTGTCAAAGCTCCCGGCAGCTCAGCGGCTTTTGCCTTTTTGTGTGACACTGACATGTTAATGCACAGTCCCGTCTCTCCTGTCACGATACGGCGAAGATTCTTCACTGCCCTGATATAACTTGCTGTTGTTGCTGGTCGTTTTTGGAAAATGAGCCTGTTTTTAAGCGTCAGATGCTCGCCTGCCTTTGCAGCAATGCTGCTTTTGCATGATTGGAATTGGCAGCAGAAGCAGAAGTAGGACTCAGAAAAGTAAACAGTCCCGTGTCTGAGTCTGAGCCTGTGTCGGTAATGACTGTTTATGGCTGCTTCGTCTGTACGTGCACATTTATCAGCGCGCGATGGGAGGCCGGCCGCGGCCCCGCGCTGATGCATCAGACTGGAGAATCGAGTCTTTGAGCTGCAGCTCTCGGGGAGAGCGACTGGCGGTGCCAGGCACTTGCACCTCAGAGTGAGCCGGCTGGATGGAAGGAGAAACGGAGGGAGGGGGGGGAATGAAGATAAAGCAAGGCGTCAAGGATAAGGGTGTGTGAAAGAAATGGAAAAGTAGAGGAAAATCACTCTGCTGGGCCATACCTGCTTTTAGCGAGGTGGCCGATAGCAAAAACTCGGGCTAGTTTTTCCTGCTGTTTAACCTGATTCCAGCTGTTGTTGTTGGAATTTCATTGGAAAGCAGGACACGCGTTGATATAACAAGAGTTCAGGCAACGAAGCAGTGTAGTATTTAGACTGATGAATACGTGTGTCAGATTCTGATGGATACATTCCTTGGGCAAACTCCTGGTTTCTGCTGATGAAGTCAGGAGACGTTACTGATTCATGCACGTCACAGCAGCGTCGTCCATCTTGGGGATCAAGGACAACAAACACAGCAGAAAAATAAAAAAAAATCAGGTTTTGTCTGATTCTGATCTTTTCAACTAATGCATTTAATGGAACGTAGCCCAGCGTGGTATTAGCCAATCTTTTGAAAAAGAAAGAGCATTAGGCTAAGTAATCAGAGTTGATTTACTCGGCGTTTGACAGGAAAATTGCCAAATTTGTTGATGGCATTTCCACATTGTTTAAACCTCTGTTTAGATTTCTTTGTCCTTCTGCAAACTATTGCTCGTGTTTCTCACTTGATCTGTCCCATTTCTCCTTCCCCTCTCTTTCTTTCTCGCTCCGTGTTTATAAAGGGAGAGTCGTATTACGCCCTTAGAGTTTCTCAATCAACCGCAGATTGGGGCTCAGAGAGGGAAGGGGACAATGTGCTGTGTGGGATTTTCTTTCTGTGTATGTTGAGAGAGTTCATGTGTGGGGGTGGTGGGGTAATTCTTGAGGAGTCTGTCTCCTGTCCAAGAATGCATGTTGGCCTGCCCTGGGTTAACCCTCCCTGCATGTGTGTGTGTTTGCAGATGGTGTGAGTAAGAGCCTTGTTGCAGAGCCCTGTCTCAATAAAGGAAGCTTTTGAATGGGTTTCCAAGACAACCAGCACAGTTGCTCAGGATGAGATGTGCTCGCAGACAGGAGAGAATTAAAAGTCTGCAGCTCGTTGGTTTAAAAAATGCACCAGAAACGGGCGCAAATGTCAGGAAGCAGCGCGTGTGAGGCACCTGTTGGGGAGTCTCCTGTGGGGATCAAACCAACGTACGTGCTGAATCACACTCAACCTGAAGTTTGGATATCAATGATGCTGCAACCGAGGGACGAGCTAATATTGACACAGGGCAGATCTGGCGTCTTTGTCATGCCAGGCCACATCAGCTCTGACCAGGTGACCCACCTTGTTTGCTGACGTGACATTGCACTTAAGCCTGTCCTGCACTTTGCTTAGTCATTGTGGATGACGTGCAATATTTAAACCCAAAACAACAGATGGTTGTTTTTTCTCTTCTCTGCACTGCCATGACATCTGCACCCTGATTGCAAAATGTGGAGAAATTTCCAATTGTTTATGCATCCATGAAATCCACATTGTTTTGGAGTTTGTGGTTAAAAAGAGTCATTTCTCCCGTTGCCTGTTTGTGGGAGAAGAGTTCCTTTTAGCTGTCTCACCACTACTTTACTGGCTGTTTTATTGCCAGATTCTCTCTTAACAAGTCAGCTTTACTCTCAGCTGCCAGGACTGGGGACAGACACGATATGCTCTTTTTCTTTTTGTGTGGAATGGATCGATCCGTTTGAGGTACATTTCGAATCAACCTTGAACAATCCTCCCACCGTTACCTCTTCATCAAGCACACATTCTGTTCTCTCAGTTGTCTCACGGTCATAAATGGAACATCAAATTGTCTTCAGCTGTAGTTTCATCACACTTTTTGAGTTTTTATCGCTTGTTCCCCAAACTGTAACTTTTGTCTGAAACATGTTTCATCTGTTATCTTTGGCTCATTCAACCCCCGTTAATCTGTCCCGTTCTGTGCACCCCCCCCTCTCACCCCTCAGTTACGTTTGATGAAGAGACTCACTGTGTTGGTACCAAGTGGGAACAATGCGTGAGCAACTACTCAATTGTTAAAGTGCTTTTATTGACTTTAAATGAACTGTAATCTGGATCACAGAAACAGATTTGAACACAGAAGTCAAGCGCCGGGACAAGTGAGCGTGTGGTCAGAGGAAGGGCGACTACACATACAAACCGGTGGAAAGCCCAACTTTGTGGGCGCTGTCGCTGGTTTGATCGCTGTTATGTTAAGTGTGTCTGTGGAGTGTGCGCACCCTGATGGAGCGGGGAAGAGGTGGGAGGTGAATCTCGTTGGTTTAGAGGATGCAAATGAGACGGAATTGTTTTTCTAGCGGGTGGGTGGAGTTGTTTGGCTTGTCTTGCTCTCCACTGCCTTCTGCCAGAGGTCGGAGGCCCAGCAGCCTATGGGTGTGATGCAGCGCATGTTCAGGGAACGAAAAAGCGACGCAGCCAAAACCAATTTGTTTCACTCAGAAAGTTTTCTTTTTAAAAACAAGTCCTTTCTGCATCTGTGGTTAACTGCTACATCTCCCCCCTCGAATCTGGTCACCCCTCCTTCCTGTCTGTGCATATCCTCTGTTGCATTAGTGTGTGTCCGAGGGTGTGCGGGCTGTTGCCTGTGTGTCCGCATGGAGGACAATACCTTCTGTTTGTCTGTATTCAGACCGTGAAATCGCTTTATCCCTGCTAACGCTGTCTCTCTGCATCACCAGGCAATTGTGTGTGTGTGTGTGTGAGTGTGTGTGTGTGTGTGTGGGAGAGGGAGAGAAGAAGATAGCGAGTCAATGATTATAAGTCTGTGCAGGCCTCCATTGTCTGTATTCAAAATTCCCTTTGAGCAATGCATTCTATGTGCTGCTCCATGCACAATAATGGGGCTGATGATTGGTTTCCCTCCCTTGATGAGCACATTTAGACACAGTCAGCATTCAACAGGCTGTTTGAAGTTTCCGAGCCCCGTTAAGCTCTCTGCAACCTGTGTAACGCTCGAAATCACGTTACAGCAGTAGACGGGAACATTTGGAAAATGTGATCTACTTGCTGATTCAACATTCCTTCTTGCAATAGAATCTTACCAGTGTCTTTAACAGTTTTATTTTTAATTGCGACAATCTGTCACATGTATTATTTTATTTTAGCTTTCCTCTAATGCTGGTTAGCACAGCAGCTTTGTTGAAAGCTAAAATGTGACATCTACTGTATTGTAATCCAGTGCCCCTCCACCACACTCCTCTAATGAGGTTACTACAATAGAGACTGGTCTACAGCTGTCTCCCCACTGGTGACGTCAGCTTTGGGAATCCCTCCACCAGCTGTCCTTTGAAGTCAGCACGACCAGGAAGCGTTTGGGTGCGGTGCCCAGCATCAGTTTTCAGTGGGATGCAGTCAAGGCCTCCATCCTGCAACAGTTGTTTTTCAGTTAACTGCATTTGAAGGTATGACGAGGTTTGAAACTGGAGAGGGGAGGGTTAGGGTAGGGGGTCTGCATACCAGTCAAGTGTAAAGCCTCTGACATGGTCGCTAACATGCGTGGTTGTTTTTCTCCCCATGCCCCGGCAGCTTATTCTGCTCAGGCATCTCAGATTTGTGGGTGATGCGGTGTGGAGTCACGGCGATTAAGATGAGGTCATTATTTCTTACCTGGGGCGCACGCAAACCACTTATAAGCATGAAATGAGTTCTTCGCCGTGAAAAGTTGGACGGGTTGTGTCTTAAGATGGAGAGAAACTGGAAAGCAAAGGCGTCGCGGCTGCCAAAATGAGTTTGGCGCATAAACCTGTGCTGCCCTAATTTTTACAGCTTATTTTTGGAAACGATTTCCAAATTTCCTTCTATTCCTTTTGCCGTGTGCAGTTACTTTCCTCTCTTGCCTCTCTGTTTGTCTGAACTGTTGGTTCATGAACCCTGAGCCAATGTTCACCTCACACCTCCAATACTGTGGCGAATTCAGCCCAGAGTCTGGAAGTGACACCCCTGAAAGAAGGCGAGTATAAAACCCAGCGTGGCATGTTTGGGGATTTATAGATGGAAATGAGACAGAAGGGGTTGGAGGAAGAAGAGGGCAGGTATGGTTATCTGAGCTTGGGAATCAAAGAAGAACGCTGAGGAGCTTTGCCAAGAACCACAGGAGGGAACAGAGCCAAGAAACGACTGGGCTGAAGAATGCTTGGTATCGGGTCCATAGGATCTCCTCAACGAAGACGGGCGGGTTCAGCAGATGGGGAAAGGTGGTCAGAGCCAATAAACAAGGCTGTGAAAAACAGTGGAAAGTGGAGAAATTGGTCTCCTGCTGCTTTCTTGGAGGGAAAAAAACAGGAGTTGAGAGTGGTTATATAGAGGAAGTAACAGAGGTAAAGATGCACATTTGAAAGTCGTTTTTCATATGATTTGATGCGCAAATGGGAGGATATTTAATGCGTCTACTTAGAGGATTTATCTCTATTCAGCCCAAATAAACCCATATGATATAAAACAGCTTGTGACAGACATACAGAGAGTCTAACACACACACACACACACACACACACACACCACACACACACACACACACACACACACACACACACACCACACACACACACACACACACACACACTCTCCCGTAAATTTCAGCATTTTTATTCCACATTCCAACTAGCTTACGTAACCAGTCTGCTTAACTGTCTCGTGTGTGCCGGTTTTTGTAGCTGCCAGCTTGTGTTTATGCTAATTTATAGTTTGGACCAGTATAACCTACTGGTGTCTGAGGCGTCGCAGTTCTCGGCGGTGGCTTTTATTTTATCAGCTCAGCCTCATTTACTGGACTAACAAAGGCAGAACTCTGTTAAGATTGCTGGTGATTACACACACACACACACACACACACACACACACACACACACACACACACACACACACACACACAGAGTGGTGGTTTTGGCTATCTGCGTCATCTGGTGTTGGTAATTGCTGTGAGCTCTGAGCTTTGCTGGGATGCACTAATTTCTGCTCTACTTTTACAGCTCATCTGTCTTTTTCTTCAGCTTTTACAGCCCAGAACAACCAGTTTAAGTCATCTTGTGTTCTGTGCGACCCAGGAGTTTCGTGAAAGCAAAACTGCTCTGAGATCATTTCAGTCTGGCTTCTTTTTAGTGTGTCCTGATCTCTGTTCAGTTTGTGTCCCAATAGCGGCCTTTTATGTTGTATTTGAATCTCAACGGACACATCAACACCAGTGTGTGCTCATATGTGAAACATTCATGTGGGAGAGTAAGGGGACCATGGAATCTATGTTTCTTTGATGAACATTGGTGGTTAAATCCCCTGTGTTGTGAGTTTCCTTAACTGGACTCCTGCAGCTATGGGGTGCCTGGAGTGGAGTTTACAGGCCTGCACAAAGACACCACTGCTGTCACACAGATCCACTTCCTGCCTGGACAGGTAAGCTCCACGTTGGCTGATGTTTAAAAAATGGCGGAGAACCAAGCTGATGTGGTCATCCTGTGCGATGCTGGAAAGGGCCGCTTGCTGTCACTACTGGATGACAACACGATTCATCTGTGGGAGCTGGTAGCAGGCGCCCCCCGAGAGGTGGGAGGTGAAAAGCGAGACAGTGGAGTCTGTCTGCAGGAAGTGAGCAGCTACACCCTCCCTGGAAGGCCGGGCATTGAGAGCTGCAGGTAAAGCAGGGCTCTTTGAACATGTCTTCTACTTTACTCAGACTCGCCGACATCAGTAAACCTTCTTATCCTTCTATTCTTTGTTCTGGCAGGTTGGAATTAGTGATGATATTGCTGTAATCACACTTTGTTTGCCCTCTCAGTGCCACGCGGGTGACTGTCCTCCACTTACTGAGATCATGTGACCTGCTCTGCATTGGAACAGAGGGAGGCGGAGTGTATTTTCTAGAATTGCCTCTTCTCTCTCTGAAAGATGGCGACACACTCCTCCAGGATCAGGTCGTGCAGAGGTGAGACCCTCCTGGAAATGACTGCATAAACTGTACTTAACTTGATGCTTACAACTCTGACCATAATTGGGTCTTCAATGTCAGCTCTTGATGGCATTAAACACTTGAGTTTGGTCCACTCCCGGCTCCAATCCCATTAAAGACGATCAAAGGCACAAAGAGACATCATTGACATGAATGAAGATGGTTTATGAATGAGAAAATTGAAAGAGTTTTGTGTGAAAAGTACAGCAAATGCAACTTTTATGAAACAACCTTTTTTACCGCCTTTCTTATTTTATTTAGATTTTAAACAGTTTAGTAGTGCCTGTGTGGATAAATTGTATACAACAACTGGGTGGGGTGTTGCACAGGTATTTTATATTTTTTAATACAGCCTCCCTGCCTGCAGTATTACAGAGCCACCAATGTGCTGCTTCTTTATTCCCTCTTTGATAACCAAAGCCCTTTATTAACTAGGCTTGTTTAAGGAAGTGTGCAGTACTGTGGCCTAGCAAGCACCCTGATAAGGTTTGTGTGTACGGTATGTGTGCAAAGGATGGAAGTTTTTAGACACTGATGCTTTGTATCGGCTGCCAAAACACAGAGTTCCGGTTGGGGAGGCATTTCAGATGAATCTCACGCACACGCACACACACACACACACACACACACCACACACACACACACACACAGGCTCATCATCAGGACTCTGTAGCAGGATGCTGGATTCCCTAAAAATACTCATGACAGACACAATGGAATGCTTTGTTGGGAATGTTTCTGCCCCCTGTGCTTCCGGAGAGGATCTTCCTCAGTAACTGCTACCAACGCAGTCAGAATTGTGTGTGTGTGTGTGTGTATGGCAGACTTTCTGTTTATCACTAATCTTTTGCTGCACCATCAGTAGCAGGGAGCCTTCTCCTCCCACTGTATAAGTCTTTTCTGTATTCTCTCCTTCTAGTCCTCATTTCCCGTCTTCACCCCTTTCCACAATTAGGGAATCCTCTAACATCTCCAGGGTGTGTCCTGCTCTACATTCCTAGAGATTCCTCTGCTCCCTTAGAGGATTGTTGTAGTCAGGGGTGATGCTGATTTCACCGCAGGCCAAATACAGGCTGAAGAATATTATTTTAGTTTGTTCTGGTGTCTAAGTTGCAGTCTGTATTTTAGATATCTTAGCTATATTTTCAGATCTATTTGCACCTTTAGGAAACTTATAGTAAGGGAGATTTGTGAGATCCCCAAGAACTAGTGGTCAAATCTAATGTTGAAGATTATATTCAAGATCATCCTGCTTTTGTGGTCTGTTAAAAGGCAGATTCCTTTGCCTCCTAAATTCACACCTTTTTATATGGAGACATGTAACTTATGGCATGTTAGTTTGAAAATGTGCTGCAGATGTTGGCTAAAAAGACGATGATTTCTGTTCTGCTAGCCTGCCAGATGATTACAGATGTGGGAAATCCCTGGGGCCAGTGGAATCTATTCAGGAACACCCGCAGCAGCCAGGGAAAATTCTGATCGGCTATAGCCGCGGCCTGGTGATCCTGTGGGCTCCGAGCACTCGCCAAGCTGAGCAGCTCTTCCTGGGCAAGCAGGCAAGCCATTTTATATTGTTTGTTGTGCCAAAATATTTTAATATTACAAAAGTTTTTTTTTTAATAAAGCCTGTCTACAAGCTACTCTTCTTTCACTCTTTCTGTCTGTCTCTGTGTAGCAGCTGGAGAGTCTGGTGTGGGAACGCTCTGGAAACCTGTTTGTGAGTTCCCATAATGACGGAGGCTACTGTGTATGGACGGTTACCAGTGGAAACGGCTGTAGTGCCCAGCCATCTACAACCATCCCATATGGTGAGAAATGCAAACACGCACGTCTGTATCAAAGTTTTTCTCTAGCTAATGCTCGCTCAGCGCACCAGGACGACTGATAAAGTCAGATTTATAGATTTATTTGCTTTGTTTTTGCTGATTCGGTCAAAAATGTTTGGTGCCGTTGAGACTATGTCCTCGTCATCTGTGTCCTAAGACCTGCTTTCAAAATCCTGATCTGGTCTGCACCACATGTGACCACATTTCTTTTGTCAAAGGGATCATAAATTATTAGGGTTAAGTAATCATTCCATTTCTTTCAGCCTTTGGCTGTTTCTCTCTGCCTCCACCTGTTATTTGCCCTTTCTGTGTGTCCGCCTGTCTCTGGTGTTTGTTAAATTGGACTATGTTAATGTTAACTTAGCTTAATGTCAACACGTGCTTCACCTTTGCACCCATGTCTGTTGCCGTCATCCCTCATCTTAGTGTACTGGCTTTTGTCCAAAAACCTTTCTCATCATGGTGGCGGACAGCTGCAAGCATGAAGATCCCAGTCCTTCTATTATGAGGACACACGCTTAGAAGTCGAACCAGCTTCTTGTACAATTGCAACATCCAGTTGTCACTTTTGAAACTAAAGTGCAACCTCATTATGCAAACACAAATAGCTTTGAGGCAAGTTGAACAAGTGGCCCAAAAGTGGAAAAGCAGCATAAATTATCCATGAAATCGACCTGTTATTACTGTGAGAATGAGTTAAATGGTGTAGATTACAGCTAATGGAGCCAAAGCTTTAAGTCTCATAATCATGTTTTCTCCTTCTTTTGCCTCCCTTGGCACAAAAGCTTTCTGGAGGCTTTTAATGGCTTTAGTCTGACCACAGCCCCTGATGTTTTGTGGTTATTTATCACAGGTCCATTTCCCTGTAAGGCCATCAATAAGATTCTGTGGCGGACCACACAGACGGGGTGAGTGGGTTAACTTTCCTACGGAATGTTTGAGTCCCAGTGACAATAAAACTTCTGTCTGATTTCATCACATCTCTCATCAGTGTTTGTCTTTTCCAGTTCATTATGTTAATATATTTAAGCTATAGAGCTGCAGAAACACTGGGAACCAACGTGAATAAGAGCTCTGTGTTTTGTTCCAGTTCTCCTGTGTTGTTATATAGCGGAGGGATGCCAAGAGCCAGTTACGGTGACCGCCACTGTCTAACAGTGCAGCAGGACAAGACCCACGTCACTCTCGACTTCACATCTCGGGTCATCGACTTCTTCACTGTTCACAACATAGAGCAGGAGAAAGGTGAGAAGCTTGATGCAAGCTTATGGATTTCTTACTGTGGAATGAATTTCATTCCCTTTTCTCCTGTCTTCTTCAGAGTTTGATGAGGCGTCTGCGTTGGTGGTGTTATTGGAAGAGGAGCTTGTTGTGATCGACCTCCAGACCCCCGGGTGGCCCACTCTGCCCACCCCCTACCTTGCCCCTCTTCACTCCTCGGCCATTACCTGCTCCTTCCACATCTCCAGTGTCCCTCCCAAACTCTGGGAGAGACTGGTGAATGCTGGCAAGGCCCAACAGGGTCACCAGCAAACACACAGGGTGAGGAGCACACATGGAGGATGCTACTGCACAGGCGGGCTGCTCTCTGGATACAAAAACTCTTGAGATTGTGCACAGTTGTGCCAAGGATTCTTCTTTTACTCAGTCACAGGAAATCTAAGATATGTGGTGTGATTAGCTAAATCACAGAACCCTAAATGGATTAGAGCCAACACCCCGACTGCTTAAATGTAGTGTCATAACCAGATTTGTCTCTGACATGATTGACTTCACAATCCTGTGAAATATTTTATTTCCAATGAGTCACGCTGATGCAGTAAACTACCAACAGGATGGCAGCTCAAACAAGTTTCTAGAGCGACCGTCAGTGTGTCCCCCAGATGCAGACTGTTCATTTGATTGATTAATGGATAAAAAAAATGATTAAAATCTCTCCCTTTACTGAATAACATTTCGCCCTCTTGGTTTGTGCAGACTTGGCCCATATGTGGAGGGAAAAACCTGGCGCCTCCCTCCAAACAGCACGAGCTCCTCTTGACAGGGTACGTGCACGCTCACAACACACATCCCTAGTACAGGAACACACAGACTGTGACCTCAGTGCAGGTGGATCTAGTTTTCATTCCACAAATATGGCAAACATCTGCCGCTCTCTAGCAAGAGTCGGATGCCTAAAAGCCAATCGAAGATGTTTTTTTGATTTTCATTTCCGATTAGAACCAGGTGGAAATCATCACCCTGGTTCTGCTGGTGTCCTGAAATTCCTTCATATCTGACAGCAATAAAGGGATCGTGGGAGTTAACAAGTAACAGTTATATGAAGTATTTAAATATGATATGAAACAAAGTGATTATTGGCTATAACAAACAGGGAAGTTATTTGGATATTGTTTTGTATGGGATGGCTTCATGAATTCTTGGGCAGAAATGCTTCGATTATCATGGATTTCTGTGTCGTCTTTATTTTATTTATTTTTTAATTTGCAGACACGAGGACGGCACCGTGCGTTTCTGGGATGCATCGGGTGTTGCCCTTACTCCTATCTACAAACTCAGCACAGCTAATGTATTCCATACCGACTGTGACCCCTGCGACGACCCCCCCGACCCAAGTGACGATCCTGACATGCAGCAGGAAGAGGAGTGGCCTCCGTTCAGAAAGGCGAGTTCTGAGCAAGAGGAAAATATGTGTATAATCACCTTTGGCTACGTTTGAACCAAAATGGGCTGCCTGCAGCTGTTGGCAGAGGACGGCAGCCAAGTCGCTGCGCTGTCAACGTCCTTCTGGACGTGTTTGATCCACAATGCCGATAGGAATAGAATCGGATTGAATGCTGTGCCTCTCTGCCCCCGTGGAGAGGAGGCCCATGATCGTATTTTACCAGCTGTGGGAATAAAAACAATCTAGAGTCAGCCAGTCGGTCCTTTAACGGTACATCTGTGGCCTAATTTTCTCATCTGGTTATTTTCAAGTATCGTGTTTTGAGACGGGCACACCCCTCTGTTCCTGCTTGACCCTGAAGGACCCACAGTATGATTCTGATTTACAGGCCTGTTTTCTGCAAAGAATTACATTTTAAATGAAGTGCTTTAGCATCAAGGGAGTCTGTCAGGCTCTTGTAAATCGCTGACAGGAAGATGAGTCACAAAGCAAAAGCCTTGGAAGGATATTGAACTGGGCTGGATGACAATGAGGAACTTAGTTGAATTATGGATAACACATACTGTAGTTGGGCAAAGACAAATGATATCAAATGTGATTACAGCTGCCTTTTGCTGGTTTTCTTCCCGTCTCTGCCGTTCGCATACTTCCCTCACCTACTCTCACATCTCCGGTGGCAACAGAGCTGCACTTTTAGGAATGTGGCCCTCATGATGAAGTGGGATGAAGAGCCTTTCCCTTTTTTTCCCCTCACTAATGAAAACCAGACCCATCAGCCCACTTTCTCACTGCATGTATGTGAATTTACCATCTTGTTTTGCCAAGACACAAGTCCCACGTGATAAGGCTTTCTAATTAAATACCTACTGTGTGTGTGACAGATTAATGCACATGTTTTACTGAAGGGAGAAAGCGCTACTGTCCTGGTTTCAACCACAAACTAGCGAAAGAGATGCTCACATAAGCACAATTTAACAGTGGTCTCCCCAATTAAATCACAAACCTTTAGAAGAAACACGTACAGTGATGTGTTTTAATGTTTGTTTTCCAGCGTAACACCACTTTGTGTGTGTTTCTGCATAGGTGGGCTGTTTTGATCCATACAGCGATGATCCCAGACTGGGCATCCAGAAGATCAGCCTTTGCAAATACAGCAACAAGCTAGTGGTAGCTGGGACCGCCGGACAGGTAAAGGTGTTCACGCCCTCAAGCCCTTTGTGTCAGGTTTTCCTCATGCCCTGACATGAAAACAAGTTCTTAAATGCGTCCAGGTGATAGTTCTGGGTTTGAATGAGGAGCGCTCCGACCACTCTGTGGAGGTGTCGGTGGTCGACCTGCTGCAGGACCGGGAGGGCTTCACCTGGAAGGGCCATGACAGACTGGAGCCCCGCCTGAAGCCCGCCCCGTTTCCTCCAGGCTTCCAGCCACAGGCGCTGGTGCAGTGCCTGCCCCCGGCATCGGTTACAGCCGTCGCCTTGCACGCCGAGTGGAACCTGATCTCCTTCGGGACGAGTCACGGATTTGGCCTGTTTGACTACCATAAACGAAACGCTGTTTTGGCCAGGTTGTTAACTTGAGCTCATTTTTTGTGCATGTGTACAAATCAAAGTGGAATGTATTGGATTTTATTGAATTTATTAGGTTCAACAAAACAGATACATCATGTTGTTGTGCTCTCATTAGGTGTACGCTGCACCCTAATGACTCCCTGGCAATGGAGGGTCCTCTGTCCAGAGTCAAGTCTTTGAAAAAGTCCTTAAGGCAGAGCTTCAGACGCATCCGTAAAAGCAGGGTTTCGGGGAAGAAGCGCACCATTACGACACCCACCAGCAAGGTGAGTGAGGTATTTTACGCATACGATCTAAATACTCTTGCATGTCTGAATTGTGCTTGTGTCTGTCTTGTGGTTCGGTGCTCAGGTCCAAGAGGCCAATGCTGCCTTAGCGGAACAGGAGGACGTGGCTCCGGTACAGCGAAGGATCGAGCCTCGCTCGGCAGACGATTCCCTGTCCGGCGTCGTCCGATGTCTCTGCTTCGCCGACACCTTTCTGCGTGACGGTGTGCCCCCCCGTCGCGTCTCTTCTGCTTCAGCCGCTTTGTTCCCCTTTGCTAACAATAACGCTCGTCGCACCTCCAGGTACTCACCACGGGCCCACGTTATGGGCAGGCACCAACTCGGGCAGCGTGTACGCCTACGCGCTGGAGGTGCCCGGCGTGGGTTCTGGGCGGGCTTCTGAGCGCGGGGGAGCAGGCGATGGCAGCGCCTGCGTGGAGGCGCTGCTGGGTAAGGAGATCCAGCTGATGCACAGGGCCCCCGTAGTGTCGATCTGCGTGCTGGACGGTCGGGGGAAGCCTTTGCCCGATCCGTACGAAGCGTCTCAGGACCTCGCCATCGCCCCAGATATGACCAACGCTCACTCTGTCCTCATCGCTTCAGAGGAACAATTGAAGGTCAGGAGGACTTCTTGTGATGGCGGTTAAAGTCCCAACCTGGGTAAAGAAAATGCCTTTAACTGGTAAGATCTCCCCGTAGGTGTTCTCTCTTCCCAAAGTGAGCGCCAAGACTAAATTCAAGCTCACAGCGCACGAAGGGTGTCGGGTGAGGAAGGTGGCCGTGGTTTTGTTCTGCTCCACAGCTCAGGAAGACTACAGTGAACACACACTGGTCTGTCTGACCAACCTGGGGGACCTCCACCTCTTTAATGTGCCTGGCCTTCGACCACAGGCGGGTTTTGAATGAATTTCCCAGGGCTTTTAAAATTGTGCTCCCATTAGCCCAGAAGGACGGATTTCCTTGACACCTTCCACCTGTTCCCTCTGCACCCATAGGTGCGCTACAGCTGCATCCGCAAAGAAGATATCAGCGGCATCGCGTCCTGCGTCTTCACTAAAAACGGGCAGGGTGAGGAAACGTGTCCACACTGAATATTTCTAATGTTCCGGCCACGTCCAGATGGAGCATTCAGAGTTTTGCTCTGTGCACACAGGGTTTTACCTGATTTCTCCCTCTGAGTACGAGAGGTTCTCCCTGTCCGCCAAAGTCCTCACGGCGCCGCTGTGCTCCGTTCAGCTGGACCGGCTGTTGGAGGCCAGGTAACACATTGCCTTTATTGCATTTCCCTTCAATTTTCCTCAACAAATATCACCTGTGTGAATACAGTGAAGATATGGAGCAGAAGAAGTTGTTCGATTAAACTAATATTGTGTCAGTTGCATGTTAATTCAAATGTAAAATGTGTCAAATGCGTCCGTTCTTCGGTAACAGTGGAGTAAACGCTCCACTGTGGCTCCTCCTCGTTGCCGTGCAGTATTTTCCAGGCCTGTAGGTGGTCCTGGAAACCACTAAACCCACCGTTCGTAATGCCCTCCCACCAGCTCCAGGCTCTCGGGGGCATTTACAACGTGGAGGCAAAGAAATGCTGTGATAGTTTTACTCTAAATTCCATCCGTGGCCAAAACAAACGCTGTGCTCTCGTGTCTCCTTCAGCGACGGTACGACTCTGCAGGCCAACGGAACCCACAAGAACCAGATGGGCCAGGCTGAGGGTATGTGCACACACACACACACACACACACACACACACACACACACACTCTCCCCCTGCCTTTTGTTCCGCGTCTTCACACTCTTTTCTCTCCGAACCTCTTAAACTGTGAACAGGCCTTGTCAGGGTCCCCCTCTGGTCTCCACGGCAACCATTCAGTACGCCCCAGTTGACTCTCCTCTCCAGCACCTTGTTCCCTGTCACAATGTTTGTTGTGGAGACCAAATTAGCGTTTGGTGAACTTTTTCTCTTCTTTCAAAACCTTTGAAAATGCAGAATGAGAACATTTCCACTCCCAAACACAGATTCAGATTAAACAGCAGCTTGTTTGATGTAACACGAGTTGTTATTTTTGCCTGTTATGGATACGGAAAAATTGGAACCCCAAAACAGTTGCGCTGTGGAACCTAAAGTTAGTAAAATGCTCCATAAAGTTGGCAAGTAGCCCATTTACAGAACCCATATTTAAACAGTGTGGTGGTGGTGGGGGGGAGCAAACATGTGGAAGATGGATTCATTGAATCATCTAAGCGAGTCATCGATGGGTGTGATAAAGTCTTTGCTTGGGTTTCATCCTCCCTTTGATCTTGAGGGGAAAAGACTGGAAGCTAATTAGATTCCACAGGCTGTCAATCCTTCAGAAGTTAAACAGACGTTGGGACTCTGCCTCTGCAGGGCAATCTGAGGAGGCTCCCCACGCCCTGTCCTCTCCAACTGTGGACGCCCCGCTGGACTCCCCCCTCAGTTGTGCTGATCTCACCCTGGACTCCACTGGAGACCTGACGATGGAGGACGTCAGGGATTTCCTAACGTAGGCCTTTATTCCCGCGCAGCCTTTGAACAATAAAGTATAATTAACCTATAATTAACACGTGGTGCGGTCTTCAGGACCGTGGACGAGGTGGAGAACAACCTGAAGAACATTAAAGAGGAGGAAGGACACCCCCCCGGGATCCTCATTAACTGAACAGGTGAGAGACGTAAACACACAAACACGGTTCAGGTGCTGCGCTGCACATTCTTGGCTGAAAGAACACAAACACAGCACACACACACACACACACACACATACACACACCTGTTTCTAATGGAGCGGGTCCAGAGCGTGAAAACATCAAAGACTTCTTCAGCAGTAGCTGCATTCCTGCGACACTGTTCTCCCTCTTCAAACCCTGCTCTTTATGGATTTATTACATTGATCTGTTTCTTTATGCCACAACATTTATGCTCAAGAATAAAGATCATCAAAGCTGCGTGACGGCACCGTCAGTGGGGACATTCCTATACTGGACGGTTAACGGGTTTGACTGGTTGTTACTTTCTAAATCTGTGACACCTTTTAATCTGCTCCCTTTCCTGGTGATTTATGTTGTCCTGTTTTACCGTTCAGATCTAGTTTAAAGCACTTTTTCCACTTCAGTTTTTCTCTGAAGTTGTGACATTTATGTTTTTTTGCCCCCCCCCCTCCTCACGCCTTCCCAACATCCTCACAGTATTACAGTGAGGGGCTCAGGTGGTCTGGATGGATTTGAGTGCTGGACCACGAACATCTCCCATCAGCCCACTGTGCA
Organism: Takifugu flavidus; assembly: GCF_003711565.1. NCBI lineage: Eukaryota > Metazoa > Chordata > Actinopteri > Tetraodontiformes > Tetraodontidae > Takifugu > Takifugu flavidus. The sequence continues at coordinate 4,407,958 of NC_079537.1, read as the reverse complement.
GCCCCCCCCCCCCCATCATCAGCACCCTGCACTCTCACAGTCAGCCTGGCACAAACTAGGAAGAAAGTCTAAAACGACCCAGCAGCAGAGACTCTGGCTCCGGCTCCTCATCTACACCCGTAACTAACCTGACGTCGTCTCCCACCGTGCACAAGGTGGCGTCCGCAGGGGTCTCACTGTGACCCCCACCCATCTAGAAACTGGATCCAGCAGCCCCATCTCCTCCTCCGGCGATTCCATGGATACCCTCAGGAGAGAGCTGCTGCAGACTTGCCCCTGTTTTTGTATTTCTGTCCACAGTTTTGCGGCGGAATCCTGTCTGTAGCTCATTCGCCATGGAGCTGGATTCTTCTGCACGTTGCTCATCAGAGAGGACGAGAGGAGCGCCCACGGGCACGTGGCCGTGCATGGGTGCACACGAGCGCCCAGACCCGAAGACACTTATGAAGGAAGGTACTGACGGGGGTTTAGGTCACAAAGGTCTTATTTTGGCAGGTGTGAGGGGACCAGAAGGGGTGAAGGTGGAACAGTGTATTTAGATCTAGAGCAAATTCTATTTTTGACACTTTTGAGATGCCTTTATATGTGAATACTGCGACGTGACCTGGAGGTGCAATGGCACGATTCTCTCATTGAGTTCATTTAATCATGATCATACAGATTTATTCCGCTCTTTCTCTTCTAAATAAAATGAGGCTCAATGAACTGAATAAGGGGAGGGATATTAAGGTGATCATGGGTTGATGTTTAAATCATCTGACAATGAAAGAATCCTTCTGATGGGACTCAGGGACGTGTGGTAAGGAAAGCAAAGTCGGCCAGATTGCTCATGTACTGTCACGATGGGAAATAGGGATGAGATGGCTTTGATCGCCGGTGTTTTTAACACTTTTTATTAAAATGTTTTACTGTGTAAAAACAAACAAAACTCTCTAAATATCTATTATTAGGGTTTATAGGGGACAGGTTTATAAGAACAAGCCAAGGTTGGAAGAATAAAAGTATAAAAGGGATGTCAGTCTTATGTCATGTAGCTCAGCCAGTAGAGGTCATGATAATACCATTTTTTTTAAGTGTTTTTTTTTGGTGCTCTGGTTGACACGGAATTAACTCTTTCTTGCTACGCTGGCACGATTTACCTTTTTGTTTTTAACGGCAGATGCGATTTTGTTTTTACCACATCGTTTTGTGTTGTGTGTAGACTCTTAATCAGATCATTTAGTTCTTTGGATGATGAAAATTGTGAATGTTAATAAAATGATTTACTCTTCATCATCTCAACTGTCTGTAGTAAATAACCTTTTGACTCGTCTGCTTACTATAAAATCTAAATCCTGTTAATAAAAACGATTCCTTACGTGGATGACTCCCCAAATATCGATTTTGTTATTGAGCAATAAGCTCTGGAGTTGTAAACACGGCAAATGACACCAGATGACATTTTGAGGTTTTATTTTTTTTGTAAAAAATACATAAATAAAGCATCTGCAGGTGGCACCAGGAGAATGTGCACATTTTCACACGTACATGTGTGTCGGACTCAGACATACCGTCAGGCACACTTCACACACGCCGCAGTTCCAGACTGGAGAATCTACAGATCTGGTTCAGGACCAGTGCTCAACCAGTCACCCGGGCCCTGATCTGGGATCAGTGGACTCACAAGTCATAAGATACCCTTTAAAAACGGCTTCCCTCTATTAACTGTGAGCATTATACCAATGCAAATCTAGAATGCTCAAAACCATCACAGGAACGGCCAGTTCCCTTACAATCAAATCTTTGGGTGCAAAGATCTCCCACTGAAATGTAAAATTAAAAAATATATATCCAATACAGCGATACTGAGAATACAAGAAGGGACAAATGTGTAATTCTCTAAACTAGAATTTTACAGTTTATCCTCTGATCTGGGGGGGGGGGGGACTAAACAAATTCAACGCAGCCTGTAACAGAAACAGTATTGAGCATCCCTCCGTTCTACCGATTGCACGTTAGAAAACATTCGCCCTTAAACATAATGGGCACAGATCTCGCTTCTTTGGCCAAATAAAGGAGCGCGCGGTGCTCTGTTCAACTGAAAGACAACCTCAGTTACAAAGTTTTCCCATCTCAGTGAAGGTGCCTGGGACAAACACAAATACGCCTTAGACAGGTCGCACAACAGGAAAATACATGCTTAAAATGACATTCTTCACACAAAAATAATAGTGCGCTATTCTGATGAAAACTGATGATTAAACTTCCATTTGCTCCAAACCGCTTCAGTCTTGCTGCTCCAGACTCCCCCTGCAGGCCAGACTGGGGAGTGCAGCACAACCCTTAGATATGTCGGCAATTCAGCTTCCCTCTGTTCTCTTTTAAATCTCAAAAGATAGTTTTCTACTTTAACGTAACAACAGTATTCAGGCCAGTTCTGCTTCTGTGGGTTCGGGGGGGGTTGTTGTGGTGGTATAGCAGCTTGGGTTTAGCAGGGCGGGGCGGAGACGCCGTCGTATTTGAAAAGAATAAAATGGCAGCAGATAGGTGAGCATCTATTGGAGTGCGGGTGGGTTTAAGAGGGGGGCGTTTTGAAAGCGCCCCAGGCGTGGAAGCATCGTGTGAAGCAGTGGGGCTCGTTTCCCTTTCGCACCAGCCGCAGTTTCCTGGGGTGTTCTGCATCTTTAGAGCGCATGTGCTGGATGTAAACCTGCAGAGGAGAGGACGTGGCATGAGGACACACCTGGACAGCCCTGCTGGGGGACAAAAACGCACTAACCTGACAGGCTTTGAGACTGAGTTTGATCTCCACCTGGCTGGTCTGGGAGCCCACCCACATATACACCTGAGGGAAGGAACAGTTCCTCCGTTAGCACAGCAAAACAAATATTCGAGAGCGTCCGAACGCATCCGCCTCTTCATTACCTCTTTGCCATTGTCCAGCAACATGATGTCGTCGTCGGCCAAATCGTCCTGACAGAAGTCTGAGCACTTCTCCGAGACGGAGAAATAACCCTTCTCATTGGAACATCTGAGGGACGAAGAAGCCAAGAGACACCGTAGTCGTCATCATCATCATCATCGAGGTGAATGTTGGACTAATTTAAACCAAATGACCCAATATTCACTCACCTGAAGAGACGGGAATGTTTCATATAATCTGCATCTTCATCGTATGGCTTCTGAGAACCAATCCCCACCCAGAAAAAGTTCTCTGGCTCCTCCCCCTCATTAATTACCTGGCGATCAGACCGGATGAATGACTCTTTTGTAATAACGCGCGTACGTAGACGGATGGTAAAAAGGCTGTGGCTCTGTCTGGTGTGTCCACTCGCCTGTTTGCTGTAGGTGTCATCAAACATGCAGTTCATGATGTCCTCGGCCAGTTTGGCTTCGTCCGGGTCGGCGGCTCTGCCCACCCACGTGTAAACGATGCCCTGATTGTCGGTGCTCTCAAACGGTACCTGTGCAGAACACGGTGTTACCCAGAAACTGGTGACAAATGTTGAGTGTTTTAAAAAAGAAAGAAATAAAAATCTCCACCTTGAGAATGAAGCAAAACTCCGAGTTGAGGTTGCTGGAGTCCGTTCCAATCTGGATGGTCCTTTAAGGGTAAAGTCAAAGTGTGAACAGATGTGCCAGATGTGGGACCTGAAGTGTTCGGGGGGGGCAAAGAGGCGCTGCCGTTACCTGGTGCAAAGTGCGCTTCCATTTGTGCGTATGTGGTAGAGGGAGGGCTGAGCAGAGTCGGTGATCTGTTTCCTTTTCCCTTTGTGGATGATGAACTTCCTCTTGAAATGGGACAAGAACTTGAGGTTCTCCTGCTGCTGGGTCATTCGCACCACCTGCACAACAGAGCCCAGCAATGGGAGCGCGTTTTGGACATGAATGAGCTGGGTAGGGCGCACAATCCTGCTACCTTCAGCTTCCCAGGGAAGAGACTCTCAAACTTCTTCTGCAGGGAGAAGGTGAAGGTGAGCCAGCCCATGTTGGAGGCCTGTCTGCCCTGCCAGAAGTACACCACACACTGGAAGTCTTCCTCGGTCTGCTTATCCTCCTCCTCCTCTGCTCCTTCGCCACCTTCCTTCTTCTCCTTGTCCTCATCTTCATACTCCACAGGCACCCAGTACCTACGGAGAGACTGGTCAGACGCCTTCTCAGCACCGAGCCTCCGTGATGGAATGACCTCTCTACCTGCAGAGGAAGACGTAGCAGTCCTGAGTGAAGAAGTGCCCGAATTCCTCCTCCGGGAGGCGAGCGAACTTCTTCCCCTCCAAGACGAATCCTTCCATGCCGTCCAGGTCTTCATTCCACTCCTCCATCAGCTGCTCTGCCTGGACAGATGTGTTAGCATGGTTAGGAGGCAGAGGCTCCGTGGAGCACTGTTCAGGACGAGAAGAGGACTCACTTCTGTCAGAGGCATGGGAGGCTGACGGGGGAGGAAGAGCGCCGTGAGATCAGCCTTCATCTGGTCCTTCTGCTCAGCATCTTTCTTTACCTGAGACCAGACACAAACTCTTGATTCAATTCTGGTTCCCCCTTAGTGAGCGGCTCATTTTAGACATGTCTCACCCACCTTGCCCTGCAGGTTGTCCTTCTGCTGTACCGTCTCAGCGGCTCTCGTGTAATCCACCTTCAGTACGTCATCCCAGTTCTTAAACTTGGATTTAAACACCTGCAGTTGGGAAGTTCAGATTAGACTGTTGCTAAAGTACAGACTTCATCAAGGACCAAAGCAGAACATTTCCTCTTCTTTCTCCAGCCTCATCACCTGACACTCGGTGCCCTCCAGGTTGCGGGTGACGCAGGCATGCTTGGGCCGGTGCAGCATGGAGCAGATTTCCTGTCCCAGTTTTAACGCGGCTGCTCGGACGAGCCGCGGAGACTTCCTCCCGATCCAGATGAAGACGTCAGACCAGCAGTCCAGGATGTAGACGCACTTGGTGTCCAACAGGGACTGCAGCTGAAGAGAGGCACCGAAACGTGTCGATTAACGCAGCTGGAAAGTGGAGTTCCGTAGCTGGACGGTGCTGGGACAGCAGGTGAACTCACCAGCCTCAGCTCTGGGAGGGTGTCCAGTTTGATCTTGTGATCTTTGTGCTCAACAGACAACTTATAGTTGATCTGCGGCAGCTCCAGATAGCCCAGACCTAACCCCACCTGCAGGAAAGCTTCTTCTTTATCACATGTATGTGTAGCAACACGTGCGTGTACAGGACGACCTTCTGCAAGACAATAATCAATGACGATAGATAAAAGTCACCTTGTAGAGTTTAGGTCTGACAGGAGAAAAGTCTTCTGGAACGTGTTTCTTGATCTCCTCTGGCTGTCCTCCTAGCGCCTCCCAGAAACTCGGAGGTTCCTGGTTCTGAATGAGGGTGACGATCTCGGCCTTTCCCTTGCGTTCATTTTTATTTATCTTTTCTGCAAACAATCTGGAAGATAAAAAAAAAAAACCAGATAAGAGCTTGAAACAGCTCCAACTTTACTTTACTGAGGTCGGAGATCTGGGCAGACACGTTTGCTCCAGCAGGTGATGTGTGTCTCACCTGGCCTTCGTGGTGCTGCTCAGTGTAGCGTTGGCTCCTCTCCAGATAAAGATTTCCATGCCTGAGTCCATCAGGAACACATAACTGCCAGAGAAAAGAGGAGGGGAAGCTTTAATTGACTGAAGGTAGTGAGGAAAACAGGCCAGTGGAAGTCAGTTCAGCATTATGGAGATGCACTGGTGCAGGTTATCAACAAAGACAAACACAATGATAGAATAATAATAATAACAATCACTCGGGTCGTCCTGATCCGGTTGTTTTGCTCCCCATACTAAATAAACTGTCTTCCACTCTGCACACAGTCGCCGAGCTCACTTCAAGTAGACCTAGATTAGTTATTAATAGCAAAGCAGCTAAGTTTCCACATCCAAGCTCTTCCTTGATGCAGTAATAATTACTACATGAAAGAAGTAGGGAAAGCAAATCTTAGCTGAAGCCTATCAGCACCGTTCAACAGATCAGAGGCATCAATAAGAAACTGCATCACAGGAGATAAACGTAGTTTCATTAAGTTCTTACACTCACACAGCTAATAAAAAGTGAAACACACCAGCCAGGAATGAAGTACGTGTGTGTGTGTGTGTGTGTATGATCTGAAGGGTGTGATGGCCGTGAAAGCGTGTGTCATATGTTGTAAAGACAGATAGTAGGTGTGACAATTACCGTGGATCAAGAGAGGAGGCCTTGACTGGCACAGACTCCAGTTTGATGTTCTTCTTACCATAAACTCTGTATAACCTGATAAACACAGAAAAGGATTCTGGATTTAATGATGAGAGAAAGACTGTGAGCAAAACACCAAAAACTGACAAATCGGACAAAGAAAGTGCTTTTGTATTCAGAGTTTGTAATTGATTGGGGAAAGGAAGGAGCTTACCTGATGGAGTAGTTTGAGTCCTCCACAGTATAAAATCCACTGGCTGTCCCTCCCTCGATGTACGAGATCTCGTTGTTGAACACCTGCACGGAATCATTTTAAATAAAAATGAATGCTACATGTGTTAATCATACACTGCCTCAGCTTTGGTAACAAGGAGGCTGCGATGATTTGTGGGTATATTTCTCGCTCCTTATTCATCTGCGTGCCGAGTTTGTAACGTACAGCACTGAACTCCTCGCTCTCATCTCCCATCTCCTCCCGTATCGTCCTGCCCTCCGCCCCCAGGCAGTTCCTGAGGTTGACGGCGTGGATGGCTGAGCACGCCTTCTTGTCCAGCGTGGCCTCTTGGCCAATCCAGTAGAAGATCTGCCAGCTCAAGGCCCCGTTGTCATCTAGGGAGGTCTATGAGTGCAAAGGACAAATATAAGACATAAATACAAAATTTACACCCGTTATCCGTTGGCACACATCACGAACAAGTGAGGGCAGATCTGGGACCGCATGTTACCTTGAGGATGATGTAGCAGTCGGCCTCGTAGAACTTTCCATGGAACGTTTCATCCACTTGGAGTGGAACAAAATTCTCCATCTGCCAAACGGTCACACCAGGAACCTGAAGAGAGGAGCAATAAAAAACAACTAAAATTTGCGCTCTACATCAGAAGCTGGGCTGGTTTTTACCGAGAAAGCATGTAAAGATTCATTACCTGTCCCACGTCGTCCATAAAGAACTCAGAGTAGTCCAGCTGAGGTTTCTCTAAACTCTTCTCCCACCGGCGGGTCTTTAAATCACCATATTTCAAATCACCGTTTTCCTAAAAAAATGTAAAAATTTGTGATTTAAAAAACTGGATATAAGCCCTGTCGGCATTCTCCTCCATAACTCTCCTACCTCCAAGTTCTTCTTCTCTTGAGCAACGTCACTCATGCCTTTCAGCACCTGCTTGGCCTGATCATCCTGCGAGCAGTCCTTCCTCCTCCTCAGTCTCATCTTCCTTGCCAAGTGATCTCGAGGGCTGGATCCTGGAACATAAACACACGAGCTTAATCCTGTAGAAACTACCACTTCCAAGCAGAAATAAAAACATACAGCGTAGGCAAACATGCGTTGTTTATTTGACACGCACCTCCTCCGGCGGCTGCTACGGTAGCAGGTGAAGCCCCGGCCAGCCGCAGCTGGTTCTGCAGGGAGAAGTCGATGTTGTACCACTCGGCTGCTCTGTCCACAGGTTTGGGAGGCATCACCAGGTTGGGGTTTTCACGTACATCTAGAACCTACGGAAAAGGGAATCAGCATTTAGGTTTGTTACCACAGTTACACAAGTGTGAAAGAAGAAAACATCTTGACAATTTACTATTATTTAATTTCAATTTTCTTGACTGCACTATCCCATTTGGGGTCACGGGGAAGGGGCTGGAGCCTATACAGCTGCATATGAGCGGAGGCAGGGTACGCTCCTGAAGGAGTTGCCAACTCATTGCAGGGCCCTATGGGAGCATTTTTTGGGGGGGCACCTCAGTACTGCTCTGAAGGTGTCTTGGCACCTCCCCCCTGCTACCAGAACACCTCCCGAGTTTTGTCCCAAATGGAGCTTGAACCTCCAGTTCTCAGCTCATTCCCCTACAGACCAAGCTACTGGAGGCCCCCCATAGGTATTATTTGAAAATGTAAATGTAAATTTAGAAAAGTATTATCATTAGTTACTTCTGTGGCGAGTGCTTTACCTCTAAATCAGTCAAAAAGTGAATGGCTTCAGGCAGGGTCACGAGACGGTTTTTATTCAGCACCAGCTTCTTCAGCTTGCCACACCTTAACAACAACAGACAATAACACATCGTTATCAAACACGAGGCATAAACCACAAACCCATTTCAACATCAGAAAACTACATTAAATCGGTGGCTGATTCATCACCTGCAGAGTCCCTCTGGGATAAGTTCCAGGTTGTTGTTAGCGGCCATGAACTCGGTCAGGCTGGAGAGTTTGCCGATGCCCGGCGGGACCCCGTCAAAGTCCAGTTTGTTAGAGTTCATGTACAGCTTCTTCAGTTTGGACAGCTTACAGATTGCAGACTGGACGGTGACACACATACGGATGTTAGAGATCAGAAAGAATGGAAGGGACAGAGGCTGCACAGCCGGGTGAACGTGGCCGTCCTTACAGGCAGCGAGGTGAGCTGGTTGCGGCTCAGATTGAGCGTCTCCAGCTGAGTCCACTGGTCGATGCAGAGCGACAGCTCGGAGATCTGATTACTGCTCAGGTTGAGCCTCTTCAAGCTGCCCAGAGAGTAGAGGCACTCCGGCACCCGGGTCAGGTCATTACATGACAGGTCAACATCTAGCGGAGATGGATGAATAGAGAGTCTGAAAGGTAACAAGTGATACTTGTGGAAAAACTGCCGTGTCATTAAAAGCGTGTCGGCAACCTGCTAAAAATGTCAGTCCCTCCAGGCTTGTGGGCATGTTGCTCTGAGTCCTCTGAGTGTTCCTCAGATGAAGTGTTTGTAACGCCACCATGGCAGGCAACTGGCTGCTCAGACACAGAAGTGATAATCACAACAAATGAATACTAATGAATGCATCAAGGAGAAGGTTTTGACTAAATATGGCTTCTTACCGCAACTGAGCATGCATCAGTGGGTTGTTATTCAGTATGAGGGTCTGCAGGTGGACCAGTCGTCTCATCTGAGGGGGCAGGCTGTCCAGCTTGTTGTCACTCAGGTCCAGATACAGCAGGTCGGTTAGGTTGATAAACAGCTGGTTGGGGATGGAGTCGATACCATTGTGGCTCAGATTCAGGACCAGCATGTTTCTGCTGTTCTCCAGGTCCCTGGGGATCTCCGTCAGCTGGTTGTAGCTGAGGTCCTTGAAGAGGAAGACGGAACGTTTTGAATGATTTATATGAGCACTAGCCTTTTTTTTGGGAATGTGGTGGAAGGGTGGGGAATAAAAGAAAGGAAGTGTGCTGTTGGATAAACTGCAGCACAGGAAGTGTTTAAATGTGAGCATTTGTATTTTACTGACAGAAAAATGCTTGTTTCACCCCCCTGACCAGTAAAGTTTTCCCTTTCTAGGAGACATAAATGTATGCAACAAGACAAAATTAAAAAGAGTGCATGAGAATGTTTGGTACCAGCACAGAGAGATCATCCAGCTGAAAGATGTCATCTGGGACTCCAGAGTTTTTCAGACTGTTGGCTCTGGCTACCACCGCCTGTACGAGACAGGATCACATGTTAGTACAACAGACTTGGACCCAAATTCTCCAGACCATTAAACCTATTGAAGCTATTTTCATTTGTCAAGGCTTTAACAGAAATAAATGTTCTAATAAACAAATGCTTGCACGATTCAAAAAAGAACAGATTTTCTTGTAGTTAAGTTTATGTAGGTGTCCATTACCCGTAGGTTTGGTAAGCTGGACAGCTCTCCGTGTAAGGTGGTCAGGCTGTTGTGACTCACTGATAGATGCTCCTAAAAAAGGAGGGGAGGAAAAGTTAGCAATAATTTTACTGCACAAGGTTTTCCTGTCTCTTAAAAGCAATATTAAGGCAAAATATGAAAAAAAAACTGAGGAATTTTGAGACAGACAAACCATAGACAGTATGGCTTGTTGCCATGATAACAGACTAATCTTGTTTACCTACACATGGGGAGATCAAGCATGTTACAACAGAACGTCTATTCACAATTGCCAGCTGACTACAGCTTTAAAGGGTTAGATCAGATAATCCCAGCAGAGATACCGAGGAGCTCACAAAGGCCGTGTGTGTCAACAATCAGGTTAAGCTAGTTTAGTGCACCAGTTGTATAATATGTTGTCAATAGTATTCAACAAATGAATACTAATTAATGTATCAAGGAGAAGATTTTGACTAAATATGGCTTACACATCAGGTTTCATAATTGAAGGCTTTGATTCATTCATGGACAGCTGATACAGTGGCTAACACAAGCAAGCTTCCTTATTATCAAACCTGAAAAAGGTGAAATTAAATCACCAAAATCTGCAACTGTTACTTGTACTAAACTGTTGTACTAAATCATCTCTGCTTTGTGATACAAACACAAGACAAAATAAGTGAGTGTTGAATGAGAACGCCGACACACTTCAAATAAAAAGAGATGTTAAACAGGTGTCTCACCAACTTCTGCAGGGATGCCAGTTCCTCTGGGAGGTAACACAGGCCCGTTCTGTTCAGCTTCAGCCATCGCAAACTGCTCATGGACTTAACATGCTCTGGGAAGTACCCACCCTGCAGAGAGAAAAGAGGTTGAGGAAAAACATAGGGGTGGGAAAAAATGAGAACAGAAATTAAGCTATAATAAAAAAAAAAAATAGTATTGCCTCATTTCTGAGCTGTCTTTAAAACATATGATGAAACAAGCCTGTCAACAAGCAAATGTTATAAAAATGCACAAATTCACTGTTCTGTCATTGTGAACCAGTAGAGATCCCAGTTTTAAAAACATTTAAAATCAAACCCAGTGAAGAGAATTAAACGGAAGAACGTGGTTTTGTATGTTGTAGTAGTTAGTGACTGGTTAACAAAGTGAGGAATTTAGTGGCGTACACAAAACCGCAAAAGCACATTTTCAAGCCACATTGTTCATTCATGTCTTTATTTTCAACATCAACTTGAGGAGAAAATAGTCCTGTCATGTCCCCCAGATGTCACATTTGACAGGTTTATTTCCAGCCTCTGACGCATGACTAAAGGAATGGAAGATAGATTGAAAGTTCGTTTTTAAAAATCGATATACGTATCTTGGTGTTTTGTTATTCTGCATCAATACTAATTACCAATACTGGACATACAGGATGAAATAGTTCGTGACTCATACCAAGACGAAGAAGGGAAAAGCTGGCGTATGGGACTGGACCTACGAGCGTCGTTATCTCATAAATATCGGTAATAACGTAATATAATTAGCACCAGCCTAAGAGCGGCATCCTTGAATTTATTTTCTGAATCATATATTTAGTTGCTTTCAAAAGAGACGCTTGTGTTCGACACGAAAAAATAAGTTAACCCAGCTCAAACATTTGACAACTGGCTAACGCCCAATGCTAGTAACATTAAGCTAAGGTACCGAGACGAGCCTTTAAGCGTTCCGCGTTTCGTGTCTCAGACTCAGAAAAACTTCAGATGGATATCTCCGAGCTTCTCACAAAAACAGAGGGGTAAAGACACTGGATTAAAGTTCTTACTTTAAAGTCATTTCCACTGAGGTCCACCCCCCTTATAAAGGGAAGCACTCCGGTGGCAGCCATTTCTGGTTGATGTCAGCTGCTCCGCTCCTAAAACTAGCTATTTTGATCCCGCAGCAAGAGAAGGCTTCGGCGGACCAACTCTTCTTCTTTGGTTTGTAATGGTGACGCTAAACCAACGTTGATACGGAACAGCGCCACCCACAGTTCTGGAATATTATCTAGCGGCCACATACCGCCTTTTTCCGAGTAAAAATAAATTGGGATCTGCAAAGCCGTTCAAAATACAGTTTTAAGTCTGAAAAACAAAATACACCCATCCGTCTAAAAATAGGCTAATGTTGCATAGTTTCACGACTCATTTCACGAAAATGAAACATCTAATCAAATGCTGACGATTTTAAGTTAGAACCATGGATTTTTTTAAAATTACGGTTCCAAGAGCTCATTTTCGGACGCGTAATAGATAATATTCCTGATACAGTGAAATAATGGCGGTCATCAAGATCAAAATATGTCAAGTCATTCAAATTAGTTTTGGATTTCAAAGTATTACTACCGTTAAACAAGCGTGCTGTGTTATTGCGTGTTCGGTTTCGCTGGCGTTTTATTTTGAAAGCAACACAAGCGGAAAAGCGGCACGCGCTTTAAACGCGATGACGTCATTCTTAGCCCCGCCCCCTCAGCTGTGCCATCAAAAGTACTTAGCCTAGCCAACCTACCGGGTCAGAACCGATTCTTTCTCGTGTTTACATAATGGACAAGAGCGGGACCCGTTTCAAGGTACAATTGTACATTTATGATCTATCGAAAGGAATGGCTCGTAACCTCAGTCCCATCATGTTAGGTGAGTACAGATGTAAGTAAATGCCGATGCAGTTTGGCCTGCGGCAAAACTAAATGATAACAAGTGCCGAATGAAACTGCTACATCATGCTTGGAGCGTGTCTGTTCTGTTGTTATATTCTAACATATAATTTTTAAAATGAATTATCAAGGTTTTTCCATTGCGTGTTGCTATGTAGGAGTAATGCTATTGACGTTCCTCCCTTCTGAGGAACACTTATATCACACTTGTACACCTGGAAGTGGCCCATAACAAAAACCGCGACCTGCTTTTCACCAGTTTTCTCTTCTTTTTTTGCAGGAAAGCAACTAGATGGTATCTGGTAAGTTTCAAACACACACATTTAGTAATGCCTTCCTAGTAAAATAGAGCAATTAGATGAGTTGTAACGTTATAGTTATCAATTATATGGCATTGATTGTCAATTCCTAAAAACCTCTAATTAAGTGTAGAATTATCGGCGATACTGATAATTATTCTTTTAATTAAATGTTCCACCAGGCACACGGCTATAGTGGCTTATGGTGATGAGTTCTTCTTCGGAGGGGAGGGCATCTCCAGCTGTCCACCGGTAGGCCACTGAAAATAGGAGCTTTGTGTGGTTCTGCTGATACCAAACGCCATCATGATCTTAATTCATGCAACCAACAGTTAGAACAATGTGTCTGATTCATGTCTCAGCGCCTGGTTTAACTTGATATTACATTGCATGGTTTTGAATCAATCTCTAAAAATATCCAATGGTTGGTCTGTTTATTCATATTAATCCCTGATTAAAGTCATGTGCTAGATATAATATTAGGTTCCTAGCTCACTGATCTGACACTATTTATTAACCTTGAACATCGCCTAATTATGAGGTCCTGTTTTTGTGATAATGTTATGTCTTCTTCAGCTGGCAGTTTTCTTTTCCTGGTTATTTTTGTTTGTTCAGCAATACGAAAATGAAAAATGGGTGTAGATGAATGTACTAACACTAATATTGCTGATGTCATTTGTATTTTTGGTTAATGTGTTCGTCAGGGTGGGACAATGCTCGGACCTCCAGACACAGTGGTGGATCTTGGAGAGACTGAGGTGTCTGAGGAGATCTTCATGGAATACCTCTCTTCTCTGGGAGAAAGTGCATACAGGTTCTCTAACTTTTTTTTCAGGCCCAGCAATACCAACAAAACTTATTTACTTCTTATTATCTTAGCTCATGTAATTGTAATGAATAGGAAGCATTATTTTATGACTTCTCTTTATTCTCTTTACAATCAATTTCATATTGGATAGTGACTGTCAGGGACACCGTGGCCCTGGAATCCATTTAGTTTCTTCATAATAGAGCCATTTGCACAGTAATTCCACAAAATATTCTTTTGTCAAGCATCCTGAGTGTCACAGTACTATATGAACAAATCTGTATGATACCACAAAAATACTCAGCAATAAGGAGAGAAATACACACCACACCACTGCTGTGTCATCTCGCAATGCGTCCATAAACCTACATGCTAGCAAGGTTGTTGTACAGTCAACTGAAAAATGTAAGGTAAAAGGTCAAAAAAATGCTAAGTAGAATCTTTATCTCCCCATTGTAGGTGGGTCTGATACCTGATATAGCGGTGAGCTATCGGTATAACTGATGTTTGTTGTAAATATGTACATTGCCTGTTGCAAAGGGACTGTGAGTTTAAAAGCTGTAGTTATTAACTGTGAAAAAGCCTTTTAACACACCTTTATTTCTCACCTAGACGTTGCTTGTAAATTCACGATAGCAACTGATAAGGCTATGTTACATTACGCTATGATGCTAGCAGTAGGCAATCCATGCACGTCTCTGTTTATTGTTACTGAACAGACGTTAGAGAGGAGTAGCTTCCATTTAGTAGTTAATGAGTTCATTTAACATCCCATATAGACACAGGTTGCCGTCACCCTGTTAGCTGATGTTCTCTTCTGCTGTATCCTCAGAGGTGACAGGTATCGCCTGTTTGAGCACAACTGCAACACCTTCACCAACGAAGTTGCACAGTTCCTGACAGGCAGCTCCATCCCCTCGTACATCACCGATCTTCCTTCTGAAGTCCTTTCCACGTAAGTGTCTTTCAGCTGCAGCTGATCATTAATAAGATTAGATTTTCATTGACAGTTTTAGGCTTTCGCGCTCCCTTTTTTTTCCACTGCCCAGTGTATATTTACATATGCACAATGCAGTAAAAAGATTTTTTCAACCTAACAAAGAGGGGAAAACTGTAGCATTCCACTAACTGTGGTGAAACAGAATAGAGAAATGGTGCAACAATGGTCTTGTACTGTAGTTTTATTTATTCTTTTATCAGTTTATTTACGGGTCAGTGGAATCTTGCTCTGTTTTGGATGCTCCATCTAGAGGCTAAGGGAGGAACTGCTTCGTTTGGATTTGGGACAAATGGATCTTTTGCCAGGATTCTGTCATTGCTGCTCATGTTTTGTTGATAAAATTTACTATGTCTCTCTCCCGCTATACTCTATGAAAATATCGATTTATACTTTATAGTAGCAAAACTGGTCATTTTCTCGGAATCTTTTACATAAAAATTACAGTAATGTATTCGATCTACAGTTAATTAGACTAAAATATCTAATCTATGTCCAGGCCATTCGGCCAGATGCTGCGGCCCATCCTGGACTCAATCCACATCGCCCCTCCAGGCGGGAACGTCATCAACGGGGGACGAAACGCCTAATTTGGCAGATCACCCAACCAAGTGTCCGTCGCAAGGTCGTGAGTTCACTGTAGTCAGTAAGTGAGGAGTCTCACACTCACGATCCCCAGCTGTTTCTCCTGAAGTGGAGGTGGAGGTATTTGTGAGCAATGCTATACAGTATATACAGCTCAGAGGTTTATAAAAGTATTTATAAAGCGCTTTTAATATAAGCTTGAAATCACTTCAATGAATCTGTCCCTTAGGGTGAAGCCGCCCTCCAACGTTTAACATAAGTAGCTGCCCTTTAACATTCAACCACCGTTACCACTGAAACATATCAGATTGTTATGTTTAAATTTGAGGAACTACATCCTCAGTAAGAGTAGCTGGTGGCCTCATAATGCTATTAATACAGAACTACTCTACACTTTATTTATCAAACAGCTGGATTCAAACCATATTAAAATACCTCTTGTACGTTACGTGCGTCCAGCTCATTAAGCACTTAAGAAGTCCCCCTTTCTTTTACATAATTTGAGATTTATTTAATATATTTATTTTACTGTGCCCCTTAGATCTCACTTTTCACCAATTTTCTGTGGGGAGAAGCAAATACTGCTGACTACAATGAATTTAATCACATTGTTGACGTTTGCTATGGTGTGTTCGATGGATGTTTGAAATTTGAGTCAATCATAGTTAGATTTCTTTTGCACTTCTTCATCGTGTTTAGTCGTTTACGATTATATATTTGATTTTTCGTTGTCAATTCTCTGATGCCTGTTTTGGGTTTTTATCCCTTCTGCCCTTTTTCTCTGTGGTGGCCGACGTTCTGGTCCCAACATCACATTCCATTTAATTTCTCCTTTTTTTGTTATTCTACAGCAGGTGAATGATGCCACATTAATGTTGGATATTGAAACATCCTGTTATAGTTTTGGTTGTGTGTTCTGGACCGGCATGAACACGCATCTCATCAGGGCAAAACTGCATATGTGACAACTGTTGCCAACATCTTTTATTGTTTTTAAATCAATATCTGATAATAATGTGAACCATAGTACTACATGTAATATATCCAGATCTGACGCTGCTTCTTTGCCAGGTGATAACTTACATTTGCTGCACAGTTTTCAACGTCCACACCTTTGCGTTCCATGACTTCGTTTCACCAGGTCAACAGGCCGCACGGTAAATCTGTAAGATGCCAACCTTTGTCTTTCAAGGATGCTATTTTCCAGCCGCTTTGATATTCTGCCACCAGCCTGATAGGAACACAGTCTACTTTGATTCCAACCTCAAAACAGAAAATCATGCTTCAGTTCAACCGATTAGGTTGAAGCCTTCAACGTGAAAACCATACGGACAGTTTAAGTCACCTTTAATAAGTCCTTTAACTGGAGAGTGTGCGATACCTCTGTGCCTTCATTTCTCTCCACTTGGCTGTGGCAGCATGTCTGCAGGTGACCTGTATTTCAGTGCAGCCATCTCCTGCACCACTATTCAACTCCAGGAACTGGACCTTCGGGTCCCAGGTAGAGGTGCTTTATATCAACCAATGCAAACCCGGAATGCGTTTCCCCACAGGACTGCAGGGAACACAAGCAGGTGATACAGCAACAATGCTAAGCCAGTGATAGTTGGCAGCATAGGATACACAGCATGAACACACACTGTAGTCTGCCAGCAGAATAAAGTGAAGGATGAAATGAAGCACAAGAGTGTTTAAAACCAGCGTTCGCTTTCATCACGTTAAACACACACACACACGCACGTTTGACCTCTAAATCAATGGCCGTCGCCTGATGAACCTGCAGGAACGTTTGGATTTGCAAATGCGTGTAAGATGCGGATTCTATCGGCTTATTTTCCTGTCAGAAGGCCGGAGCGCTCGGGTGGATCCGGGTTGTGTTTTCCTGCCTTCCACTCAGTCTGACCACTGACTTGCACTGCTCCACCGCTCGCCATCAGACGCCTATTGTTCCTTTTGTTCCTGCCTGCCTGTAATGTGGATATTGTCACGTTATTTCCTTTTTAACTATTCCAACAATGGTTTGTGTTTGTGCCTCTTCTCTGTCTTGTAATTGTTCTTCTTTTGTAAGTCGACCTACATTAAAAAAACAAAAACACTGACCCTGAACGTGGAAGCAGTTATTTAATTGATGGGTTTTTATGGGGGGGGGGGGGGTTCTTAATGGAATTCTGCTACTGTAGTGCGTTTAATTCCAAAAAGTTACAGAAGAATGTTCAACAGCAATTCTTCACACAAATAGAACCAGAAGGTCAATGTTTATGGGGACAAAAGGTCACCTCTCCACACGCTGCATGGGAACA
The DNA here is from genome assembly GCF_003711565.1 of Takifugu flavidus. Taxonomy (NCBI): domain Eukaryota; kingdom Metazoa; phylum Chordata; class Actinopteri; order Tetraodontiformes; family Tetraodontidae; genus Takifugu; species Takifugu flavidus. The sequence goes on along the minus strand of NC_079537.1, from coordinate 4,390,482 downwards.
ATATCAATGTGCCTTTGTGCAGTTAAGAGGTGAGGCCTCAGTCGATTGATTAAAGGGAATATTAATGTAGTCTTTTGTATCTCATCTGATAGTTGTTGCTATGACAATGATTAGGCAGTAGCTCATCGTGCTAGCCCAGCTATTGCCCTCATTGTTGCCTTCTCCATATTGATACAAAATAATTTACTGAGGCTTTTGTGTTACTGCAGGAAAGTAACCTCTGCATTCAAACCTCTGCAGACAGATGTGACACAGACTTACTCTGCGACCTTTACTTCAGCCCCGCACCCCCCCGGGAAGACTGGATAATGAATGCAGGCCCACCGATCCCGACTTCCCTCCCTGCAGCTGAGGAGCTGAATCAGCTCGGTCACTGGCACAATTACAAGCGCCTGCGTGGCACTTGACACGCTAACCTTCTCTCCGGGTGCGAGGGCGCTGTCAATCGGGCAGGGGCGCTTCACGAAACCCCGGCGAGTCACGCCAACACCCGCCCGCTGGGGGGGACAAATCTGCACGTGTCAAACGGTTGGCTGATCGATGATCGCATGTCTGCAAATGAGACTTTTACCCGACACGTGGTCGAAGGCTGCAGATACCCTCTCCCTCTTCCAGAACTTCCCGCCGGCTTAATATTTCATTTAGCGCCGGTATGCATAATTGAGGCGCCCGTGTTCCGTTTCTGAAGGTTATCCTGCCATCCTGAACGGCTTTTATAATTAATGTTTGCACTGCTCACAGTAAGGCCGTCAGAGGGCTTATTTCCGGAAATCTGAAATTTTGTGCAAGTTTAGGTTCCGCGGGACTTCGCATGTTATTAATCTCCTTCAGAAATCTGCACGTTGAAAGACTCAAACTCAGCGAAAAGGCTCCGAACCGACAAATCCCCGATAGTCTCCGTAAATCTGGAGGCCGACAGTCGCGCGGTTTTAAGCAGGTGAAGGCGATGAGGATGCAGCTGATGCTGGTTTGATGTCTCCTCCCAACCGGGGACGCACCATCACGCGCGGTGATTAATCCCGTCCAGTCATGCTCGTCCAAACGTGCCTTAATCGTCGCTCGCCGTGTCACTTTGAATGACCGTCAGTTTGTCACAGCGGCCCTTTTAACGAATCTGTCCTTCTCTGCACCCGTCCACCCCAACCCCTTTGATTCCTTCGTTCCTCTTCGTCCATCCTTTCTACGGCGCTCATCTCGTTTATCTTCCCTCCTTGTCCTTTCTGTTCTCATTTTAATAAGAATGATATCTCAGACCGCCATCCTTATTTGTTCCCGCTCAAAATCCCGATTTTTGCTGGGCTCCACCTTCAATTTCTGAACCTCATTTATCTCCCTCACCTCCTTTTCTCCCCCTCTCGACCTTGTTCCCTGACCTCCATCATTTTCCATCGCCCTTCTTGCTCTCTCATTGCTCTCATTGTAATTAGCTTAGCTGCCCCTGTAATCATAATGTACCCTATTGATCCCCCCCCCCATAGATCACTTCACACCCTGAATCATATAAAGACAGTTTCTACTACCCCTCACTTCCAAATGTATTGAATTGGATTCATGTTAGCCATGCAAATGAATCCGCTAACATATTAGAAGCATGCAGTTTAACAAAGGAAACTTGAAAAAGTACGTGCTATTCTTCATTGATATTCATTATATTCCCAGCCCTTCTCCTTCCCGTTGTCAGCTGTCTCCACAGGTAAGGCGACCAGCTGAGCGCGGGTCCAACCAGCTGGCCGAGTGACCCTTGAGAAGTCACCTGGGACAATAGTTGCTGCGTCTCCGCGGCCGTGGGGCCAAGGCCAGTGGAACTGGCCCAGCCACGCATAAATACATGGATGCATAAATATAAGAGAAGCCGTCAGGAAGCCCTTCTGCCACATCAGCGTGTCCTTGAGCCGATCCATCTGGGAAGCTCTGCATGTGCATACGTCAGAGAGACAAAGAGTTGTGACCTGCCTAAATGTCCGAGCAGATGGGGAGGTCATTTGTAGGCACCCTCCTGTTTAAAGTCGAGATCTGTTCCCCTGACTTTTAATCCCTGTCAGCAGAGTTGCCTCACTGGAGAAGCTTGTCTGTTCTTGTTCTGTATGACTTTTCACTGGGGACTCTGGTGCCCTCCCACAGCCCAGTAACTTAAACATTGATTGTTTGGAGACTTTAAATAATCCTTTTCTTTATGAGTGTGTGTTTGTGTGTGTTTCATAACCTGTCCAGGGTGTAATATGAACTAATGTCCAGGGTTTAAACTAATATATGAATAGAACAGACCGCCAGAAACTCAAGAGCCTGATCACTCCTGAGGTGAACAGGTTTTAGGATCTTTTCTTTTGCCTCATAGCCACTGTGTCTCTTATCATTACTATTATATTATCATATTCTAATCTTATAATTTCTTGTAAATATCAGCTAATAATACAGCATTCCTAAGGGTCAATGTGGCTCTTGGTTACTGTGTCTCAGAAGCAGGGCAGCCTGGGACAAAAACCTGGGATGTGGAGTGGCTACGAATGGACCAAGACAGCAACCTTGAGGAGCTCTACGACCGGCTTAAGGTTTCTTCGAGGGTCAAATAAGTTTCAAACACATTGAGACGAACCAATGAGCTCTTTAATTCTGATATTGTGGTCATTTTTATCACATGGAGGTCCAGTCTGAAGCAGAAACTGGCGCAACTGAATCTGCCTCAGTTGGATATGAAAGCGACCTGCAGAGTTAGCCTGAGGCTTGCATGAATAATGCTCAACTGATTTCTCTTGTTAACAGGCGCGAAAGACCTGAGAAAGAAGCATTTCTCAGTCATTAAACTAAGTCAATCCTTATCCGAAAAAAGGAGCATGTGGCTAGAAGCAGCTAAAAGTGGTCATGAAATGTCCGAATTATCACAAATGCAGTGTTTTTAACTCAAGGGCTGTGATATTTCATTTTGCCACAAAACACTAACGCCCACCCTCACTCAAAGCTGCACGAAGGCCAATAATCCACAGCCAACAGTAGGTGGTCGCGCCATTAATTCAGGCCAGCAAACCTAATTTCCCCCCGTTTGGCGCAGTGTGTTGTTGTAGAGATATCTGCATCCGCAGAGATGGGATGCCTAAAATCACGGGGGTGTGGGACAGAGGGAGAAATAAAATGATACAGTAGAAAACGATTAAGAGTGCTAAATTGAAACAGTTGTTGCTGTTAAGTAAGATCACACAAAATTCAGCACCTGCAGCATCCGTCTTGCCAAAGATCTCTGTGCATTTGCACAGCTTCTGCATATAAAGGCTGCTGCATGTAGAAGGTGTTGTTTAGATTCTGATTCTGATATTGCATCCTAAAATTAGAATAAGCCCTGAAGCTTTCAGGTCCTCAGAAGCAGCATCAGCAAAGGTGGCTCGTTATTATGCAATGCTCTCTCCTTCCACGTGGGGGCGCCAGTTTAGAGCACATCCAGCTGTTTAACGGGACCATCAGTCAAACACAAACGGAGTCATTTTGCTTTTATTTGTTTTGATCTCTCGGGTTTTGAAAATGATCTATCTTAATCTGTCAGGACAATCTTTTTTTTTTTGTCTAGCGGCGTCTTATTCTTTATTCAACGACTGGCTGCAGCATCATGTTTCATGCTGTTATTAAAGCCATGGGAGCGCTGACAACCTACCCATTCAACCAAACGAAAAGACAACAAGCTTAAATCCCACTATTTTTCTCAAGCTCTACCAGCCACAGCATCACGGGAAAAAAGACAGACAATGACCTCCTTCATGTCATTCAAGCTTGGAAGATTTACTGATCGATCAATGACGGACCTTTAGAATCTGAAAAGTGTAGAAATGTGAGATTATTGACTGACTTATGATCCAGTGCTTACAAAGAGCACTATGGTTCCAACTTGGCACTCCCATTTATCCTTTATATGAAGTCTGTTGAGTTGTCTCTATTCCAATTCTGAATCATGGCCAGAAAAGGAAACAGAAGTCTTTAAATGCAAATTATGAATAAATAATCAACAGGAACTTCTGCATTCCCTTTGGATAGTTCTCACTGTTTTGTGTGTGAATGCTTTATTACATGAGAATGTTTTGGGGTTTCAAAGTCTGCTTGGATTAGTCTTCAATGTTAAGAATCCAAAAATATGTCCCTGCAGAGTAAGTCGCTATTCTTCCTTTTATGAAGTGTGTGTTCGAGTACATGCTACTTAGAGAGGACTGGAATAGCCATTTCATTGGCAAAGTGAGGACATTTCTCCAGGTGGAGGGGCTGTTTGTAGGTTATGGCTTCATTTTAGGGTCAGAGTTAGGGGTCAGGGTTAGGGGTCAGGGTTAGGGTTGGGGTTAAAGGTGGTGAAGGGTTGGGGTCAGGGTAGGGAACCCCATGGCACCCTCTTTTTTTAATAACATGGATCATAAAGTACAAGATTGGCTGTGTCGGAGGAAACAGAACAATTAGAATTAGAGAGCAGGGGTAGACAGGAACGACTGCTCTGCTGCTGCTTTGCTGCTGATTTTAATTGGAGCCAAAGATGGCTTAGCACAGCAGTGGGATCATCCCAGCATCACACCAAAATAGTTACTGACCTACACACACTCACACTTAAGGAGGAATATGCAAATGGGAAGAGATGATGGCAGAAAAGCAGAACAACTGGGAAAATAGATGGATGCGATACCAATATAAGCAGAACTTCAAAGCTGCGATGGCAAGACATGGTATTTATTTGCAGCTGTACAAACTTTCCCTCCCAGTTGCTGAACATCTCTATGTACTCCCGATCTCAAATGTGAAATGAACTCCACCAGGGCTTCGCCGCTGTGCTCACAATAGTCTGCAGACGCGTGGCCCTCCGATCCTCCACTGCACCAGTTGATTGGATTCGTTTAGCCTCTCCAACGGGGTTGATTAGCACGTTATGTGACACGGCATTATCATTCACAAATCACACAAGACAGGCTGAACTGATTTCTGCTCAAGTATACAGATGTGCCAGCAGGAATCAAGCCATACTTGAATATTTAAATCTCTCTGATACCCCATTACTGTTGTGTCTATTTATGTATCTGGAAAAAAATGATGTCTTATTATAAGTAATGAAGGAAAAAGTGATGAAGCAAGATTTTTTTTTCCATCCATCCATCCATCCATCCATCCATCCATCCATCCATCCATCCATCCATCCATATCTATCTATCTATCTATCTATCTATCTATCTATCTATCTATCTATCTATCTATCTATCTATCTATCTATCTATCTATCTATCTATCTATCTATCTATCTATCTATCTATCTATCTATCTATCTATCTATCTATCTATCTATCTATCTATCTATCTATCTATCTATCTATCTATCTATCTATGTCACTGGGTGAGAGGCAGGAATATACCTAATACCTAAATCCAATTCTATCCTCAACCCTCAAACTTTACCCTCAGTTTGTCCTTTGAAGTTGTGAGGACCAGCCAAAAAGTCCTCACTGCCAAAAAGTGACACACACACACACACACACACACACACACACACACACACACACACACACACACACACACACACGCACACACACACACACATTATGGATGTGGGGCCATTCACAATTAATTTCCCAATTACTTTAAGTTTAATTGGTTTGTGCATTTGCGAAGTTGTAGCAGCTCTATCTATTAATTTGTTTTTATGTTGCCTTGCACTCCATCTGCTATCATTCCTCTTTGAATACAATGTATTGTTCTGGAATTTCATTGTTTGTTTATCTGATCCTGGTACTTTGGCCCGAGTTTGAGACTGTTGAGTTTCTAGTTTTGCCTCTGTTTCCTGTTTCCTGTGATCGAAGCGATTGAAGACATCATGCACTGCATTAGTGGTTCCCAATTGATTTAATTATTTTTCTCTTGTTGTGGGACCCCCCTCCCCCCTTTTTGGAGATAAAATATTTTTCAGCTGCTGTTGCCCGCAGCTCTCAAACAAATGCTGTCTCAGCTATGCGCTTTATATACAAACTGACAAAGGTTCGTTATGTTTGAACTACTCTCAGAATAATGCCAGAATACTAATTAGCAAAAAACAAGAACCCTTTCCCTATGTAATAATAATACCACTGCTAGTTATTATATTTATACTAAATGTTTTATCCAATAGCTTATTTTCTCTTCCAAACCTACTAGGTAATTTCTAAGTAAAACTAGGTAAATTCTCACTTTTACAATTGAATAATTATGTGTTTTAATAAACTATGTGCTTCATTATTACTCCCTGCCAACATTCATGGCTTTTAAATAATACATAGTTAATTGATAAAAAAAAAAGAAAAACCTGTATATTTGTTTTTGCTAGTGGTGCTTTTAAGGCCAGTAGTAAAATTAGCATCATCTGCCCATGAGTTGACAGTGTTCACAGTCGTCCCCCTCCTCATGATGCTCGGCTGCCCCTAGGGGATGTGCCCCCCAGTTTAAAAACCTCTGCCCTACGTGAGCACACTTTTACTGATTTAGTTTAGTAAATGGAAAGATTACGACTCGGGGCATTTTTCTTTCACCTCTCTTATCGTATCTCTTCCGTGTCTGCAGTCGGGTCCATTCAGCCGAGGTGGAACAATGCTGAGGGAAGATGGACAGCAGTTTACGTCTTACGGTAATTTACTACATCAGATTGCATCTGACACTAGAGGCCGAGTGCTCTGCCGAAGAGAGAAACAATGGAGAATTAATGGATCAAGGCGGCAGATTTTCTGCCAGATTAGAGGTGGAGGATTGCTGAGGTAGGTTCAGATACAGAGGGAGAGAAAGTGAGTGTTGTGTCTTGGGGAGGGGACCTGCAGGTTAATTGAGTTTATAAAACAGTGGACAGGAGATGATGGAGGACATCCATCTCAGTGCCCTGTGAAGTCAGTGGAATTCCCAGCTGCCTTCTTTCTTTCAATGGATCATTTTCTTGGCTGTATTTTCCCGATTCATCTCAATTTGCTGTTGAGTCTTGTCCTGTCATCTCTCCTCTCACACTCCTAATGCTATACACCAGTGCTTCTTCACAGGCACAACCACGTGACCCTGATCTAATCTTGAAGTCTACATCATGCTCCGGATTGAGGCTTCTCCTCAGAGCTCCTTTTGACACAGTGATTGTGGGAGCTATGGTGTTCTAATGTAAGGGTTTTTGAGAGATTTCCCCCTTTTGGCTAGGGTCAGGTGTGAGACGCAGGGCTTAGATCTTGAGCTTCAAAGAATTTAAATAAGCAGAAGAAGTGGTGAGGGAAGAGCCTGGAAAGGGACTGAGGTGAATCTGGGGTGAGTATGAAGCGTTTGAGAACGTGACAAAGGGAGACAAATGCAGGAGAAAGACAAAACATTACAGTTTTTCCACCGAACTGAAGGTCTAAGCGATCACCACCGGGTTCCAGCAGGCAGTGAGGGTTGTGTCTGAGTCTTTGAACTGTTCCTGATGTGGTGATGGGATGCAGGAGAGGGTTCTCAGTAGAGGTAAGTATGGAGATCAACAGCCTGTAGCTCCGTCCATGCTATCAGCAGTCCTCAGATGCAGGAGTAGTGTTCAAAGTCTCTAAAATTTAGGGCAGTTCTTTGGTGATTCAGCCACTGTACTCAGTCAGTTGGAATTATTTCCAGTTTTCCTGTTCATCTTTCTCGAATTAGATGCTGATAGTTGTCCCAGTTGAAGTTCACACTCATTAAAACATCACAGCTCAATATCGCGGCTTTAGCCCTCTGCGAAGTCATTTTCTTTTATTGCATAGCATCATTCCTTGAGAGGGAAATCATGTAAGATCAGAAGAAACTCAAATGAGGACCAGAATTTAAGGCATATTCAAATTCAGAGCGGGAAAAACGAGATCGCACACTGGTCCGACCTCCGCAGACTTCGTCACAACTTATGTAGTGTGTTTAGCTCGGATGGCCTCCATGTATATACTGTATATATGTCTTATTTTATTTTATTTATCTTATTCTAGTGTTGTTTTCTTTATGTTGAATGTCGCAGCGTCACACCAAGACAAATTCCTAGCTTGTGTAATACTGTGTATTACATGAACAATGGCAATAAATCTGATTCAATTCAATTCAATTCAATTCAATTCAATTCAATTCAATTCAATTCATGTGGCCAAGTCTCCTCACAACGTCTGGACATGCTCATGAGACCATGGACGGCCTCCTGGAAGACCTCCTCCTGGACCTGGATTAGTGCTTCAATCAGCTCCAATGGTGCAACAATGACGGAGGTGGATGTTCTACAGGTACTTGACTGGACGGAAGTCTGGAGAAGAAGTGAACAAGTCCACAGCATCGGCGACGTCAACATCCAGATAATGCTGACTCATCCTTGTTTACCATTAATTTATACAACCAAAACAAGTAATGGAACATCAAATGTTTGAGCTAAAATCAAATGCCTTGGTATATCAGGCCTGAAATCCATCTTTCCTGCCAGGTTACGTAATCATTTCGTAAAATGGAGCCTTTTATCACACATCATATGGTGGGGATGGATTTTGGGAATCATGGCTTAGTTCTCAGGGATGTGCTTTGCCGTTTGTCAGCCATTACTTGCAGTAATCCTAATGCAAAACTAGCTTTTTATTGAAGCTACACATCATCAAAACAAAAGTAAATGACACACCTTTGTGTTCTTTATTAAAGAACATTGTTCAAGTCACGCTGTGATTCATTATGTTAACAAATTTTACCCCAAAATTTCATTATCAATCTGTTTTTGTAACAAACAAATACATTTTCCTCATATCTACTGAAGACATTGATAACTCAGGAGAGCTCTGCCACTCTTTAACACTTGGAATTGGTTTTAAAATATTCTTTTATCCAGTTCTTCACCAACTGCCATGTTTTGATGGCCCTTTTTCAATAATTTTCCAGAATGCTCGATTTCAGCAAGTACAAAATTTCTGCACACCACGATGTAAAGCCATGCCCCGATTGGAGTTCCAGTTGTTGTCCACGTAACTAAGAGCAAAACGATGGAGCTCTTAATAGAACTGTCTAGAACTGTGCTTGCAGTGTTGTTGACCTGAAATGTGGTTGTGCCTGGTTGGGCTGCGTCGGTGCCTTCATTAGAATTTAATGGTCCAAGATTAAAGCATGAGGAAGAAATGGAGCAAAGCCTTTTGAATGTAAAAGCAACGGGAATGTGGGGAAAATGATATGCTGATGAATGCATATTGCGTGAATAAATGAGCTGAGTGAATGTGTGTGAATCTGGAGAAAATCTTGTATTTAACATGCAGCACCGTGCGCCACCTTCCCCCCAACAGCTCTCCTCCTCTCTCCTGATTTCAATAAAGTGTCGCATTATTACATTAATTTACCCACGTTACTTTCATTTACCTGCCCTACACGTGCGCGCTGTTGCTCCTTTAACCTCTGTCACCCTATCGAGCTCCTCCATATGATTAAAGCAGTGGGTATCATGATAATTCCCTTCACGAAAACAAACATAGACACAAAATAATGGGAATGGGGAAAAAAGACAAGTCACAATTGTGGCCATGGGAGGGTTGAATGGAGAGGTCGGCATTTTGATTGTACCGGTGTTTAAGAGGCGTCCATCTATCATGATAATGTGGTCAGCTTCACTGGGAACAAAAGACCCTTCACTCCCCAGGTGGACAAAAGTGTGTAATTTCTTAAGATGCAGGTGATGATCATCCTCTTTTGCATCTATCCCAACGCTGTCTTGGGTTGTCTGCTCTTATCTGTTTCTGTTGGACATTGCTCAACACTTGGAGTTTGCATTTCCAAGTATTAATTATAGAGTTTTCTTAATAAAACTCTGTATAATTGGTCCTTTGCCTGCTTCTCGGTTCAGAAAAATGTGTCTCTCCTCATCGGAATCAGCTTTGTCAGATGGGCTGACAGCGTTTGTCAGTCTTGGAGCCGCTTGGAGGACCGGTTTTAAATGAAAGCCCAAGTCCACATGCTTTTGGCGTTCCCTGTCTGTGCCCTGTCAAATTCCAGAAGGAGCCGTGCTTCCTTCACTCCCACTGGCTTTATCTTGAGCTGCCCTCCCTCCAGTCGGCCGCAGCATTAGATGGATTAATCTCCCTCCCAACTTTGTCTGTCTCCTGCAGCACAAGATTTGGTGATGTCTCCTTCTCCTGTTTTTGTCTCCTCCCATCTTCACAGCTTATGTTGCTCAGTGCCAACTACCTCTCACAAGCTCCGCTCTCTGCAAATGTCACCCCCCCCCCCCCCCCCCCACCCGCTTTTTTTGTGCTTCCTGTCTTGGCTTTTATCTCAAGTATTCTTTGGATCATTTCCTCTTTGACTATATTTCTTTCATTTCCTCTCTCTCTCTCAGTCTCCTCCTCTGGCTTCATTCATGTGGTCCTCTGTCCTATCCTTACCCGCTGCCACATTGTGTGGCAGCTCCTGTCTTATCTGGCTTTGTCAGGTGCACAAAGGTTGGATGGTAAAATGCCAGGAATGCTAAAATTGTGTACACAATAAAGCACTAAAACCGTCTATGTTTATTCTCCTGCTTTTATTGCTGTCAGTTGTAATTCCACCTCTTCCAGTATCTTCACTGTGCATATATATATATATATATATAAAATAATAATTTACATACATACATGCATACATACATACATTCATAGAAAGATAGAATTTATATATATATGTGTGTGTGTGTGTGGGATGGACCAGTGATCCGTCCAGGATATGTTCCTGCTCTTGTCCAATGGCTGCTGGGATACACTCCAGCTCCCCCTGAATCCCTGATTAAGGATAAGCGGTGGTTAATAGAAAAATAGCTGGCTGGATGGATGGTGAATGCATGGATGGATGGATGGGTGGGACGATGGATCAGTTCATTAGGCTGCGTTGACCTTTAAAAGTGGTGGTACATCAGCTGTATTACTATTTAACCTAACATGAGTCAAAATGCACACTTTTGTTTTGCCTTCTCAGAAGATAGAATTTATTAAATCCCTTCTACATAATTAGATTGATAAAAACTTGTTTTGCATTCCAAATTAAATGTTTTGCTTCGTCTCAGAGGGAAGTCATTAATGCTGCTTATAAAAATAAAAGGTCACTGAAAGGTTTGTGTACAACGCCGCGGCGATGCAATTGTGGTCTTTACATTAGCACGGTGGGTGAATATGTAATGGCGATGCAATATTCCATCCTCTGACCTGAATAAGAACATTTATGCTCTGGTAGGGAGCCTCAGGATGATGGAGAGAGAGAGGGGGTTGGAGAATGAAGGAGAGAAGAGGGAGCTGTTGTGTACATGGTTAGTGGCATTTGGCTTTTTGCTCTCCGTGATGGATTTGCTCCAAACCCCTGAGACACACAAATGAACTGTGACATCACTGACAGCTGGAGATGATGCCCGCTGCCCTGGCCGTGCACACGCACGCATACCCGACACCCCACTTTGAGCACCCCACCGCCGCACACAAATGTCCCGTGCCGTATCCCCCGATCACCGTTTCAAACGCTAACATAGCTAAAAGACCACAGAAGCGCTGCTTATGAAGACATTAAGCATATTTTATCTTCCAGTTAAATGCTGTGATTAAAATAGGAACAAACGTGTCTTTCCTGGAGGCTGAACATGCCCTCGCTGACATGTAGTGCTTCCCATTTTCCCTCTCATCCATGTTGAGGGCAGTCTTTTCCTCCTATTATCACCATAGATAGACCCTGTTTACTGCATTGTTCTGCCGCGTCTCCTTTTATTTTGCTGTCCTGACATTTCTCACATACATTATGCTGATTCTGCTCCGTTTTTCTCAGTCCTGAGCTTAAATGACAACATTAGTCACTTTAATATTTATATACCGTATATATATACATGAATACATCAACATACTGCTTCTCTGCCCCTCCCCACAAAGAAAAGCAGCCCTACTCTTCCGCAGGGGAAAAGAAAGTAATTATCTTATCAATAGGGAAAACCACTTAATGATAATGACATTTAATCATCATGTAGGAAGTGAATAGAATGTTAACTTTGCAGACATTCTTAACCAGATTAGCGTATGGATCCTTTCATCAGTAAGGGGTGCTGCTCCAGATAAACAAGCTGGATTTAACCGGATGTCAGTAAAAGATGGTGCGTAATCTGATACTGCGTTATGATTTCCCTGAGTGATGTTTACTGTCTCTTCGCTCGCAAATTAAACAGGCTTTTAAACCATTCTCATTGCATTAAAATGAACTGTGTGTGTGTGTGTGTGAGTGTGTGTGTTTAGAGCAAGGATTAGTCTTTTGACGGGCTGCAGGAAGCAAGGCGGCGCAAAAGACTTTATGTGCCGAAGGATGACATCACACACTTGGGGCTCTCTGCCAACTCCCTCACGACCCACAGGATACAGCAAAATCCCAGATGATGTCAGAACAAATTAACCGGCAGCAAGCCTCTTTGGGCGAGCCAGATTTCAGGCTGTGTATGACCAAGACGGGGGAAACGAATATTAGAGACCAGGAAGAAGAATGGAAATACTTTCCTTCGATGGATGGGAACGGATGGTAAAACTGGATAGAGGGACAGTCTTAATTTGGGGTCTTCAGAGATGTCTGCACCTTTTAACGGACAAAACTATCTGTTATCTCCAGAAAAATGGACAGCGGCTCGGTGTAAATCCTCCAGGTCCTGACCTGCAGTCAGAGAGACGGAAGGAAACATACAGAATAAATATCAATTTATTGAGCTAGCTGGGCTCATCCTTAGTCTTATCTCTTGGAGATGTTTCTTTTTCTTTGGTGTTCTCCATCTGACTTCAGTAAACCCTGGAGAATGATTTCTGAATGTCTCTGTGTCACTGTGTCAAGCAATGTGTTCGACCAGATTGCAGGATAAAAACCTTCAACAGGGAGGGGAGACTAAGAGAAGGACCTTTGATGGTAACAAGATGCATCCCAGTACCCATTGGGATAGAACCTATACCGAAAACTTGACATGGATGGATGGATGGATGGATGGATGGATGGATAGAAACACGCACAACAACAAATGTATCATTACTTAATCATTGGAGTTCATGACCTAATGCTGACCTTTCTAAAAATGAAGCATTTTAAGGCAAGTTTATAGTTTCCTTGGGCTTCCTGTTCATCTCAAAAAGGCCCTCATTTAAAATAAAACAGATGACGAATGTAAAGGACGGGGTGTATATGACATGTCCTTCTACTGTATGACAGTGGTCAGCGGCCTATTCAACGTGGATACGTCACTTTCATCAGTCACAACATTAATAATTCAGTTCACTATTACTTCATTTAAACAGGTTGCCTCCCATGCTTTCCACCTTCCTCAACAGGAAGGTTCACCCATATGAGCCGGGTCATGTTCCAGATTTCTTCCTGTTAAAAGCGACTTCGCTTGCTGTGGGGACTCTTGTTGTGTGCCGACTCCTGGTTCATGTAAAGACCTTGGGCTCATATCTTTGTTAAAGAACACAGGAGCAGCATGTGTATGTGGTGCCAGGAACAGAGGGGCGACATATTTCCACCAGCTCATGCTTGACAGGATGAATGACTCACAAACTGCAGAGACAAAGATGTTGTAATGTTTATATTTATATTTATATCGCCCTATTCCCTTGTTTCCTGTCTGTTTCTCAGTGGGTGGTGGTGGGTGTTTTTTTAAAACTCTTGTTCAATGAGATCGCTCCTGCTGCCTCCCTTCTTTCCTGCTTTAGATTCACTTTTTTTTCTCAACAAATTGTCTCTTTAACTCTTCGCCGGGTCGGGTTTTTGTTCTGCAGACATACAAAACAGGTACGACTGAACCACAAGACCTAAAAACAATTGTGTATCTCTTTTTTAAAGCAATGAAGCGATTTGTTATTTTTTTAACATGAATTTTTAAACCTTCGACAATATTTTATTGCATAATTGCACTGTATGCTCTCTATAATGTTGTGTTTATATGACATCCAACAATATGATCTAGTCAATCTAATCCAAATATTGGATGGAATGACAGCTGCTGGAACTCTGTGTATCTTCCAGTTACTATAGTTTTTTCTTGTGGAACAATACTGGTGCTGCCTGAGAATCTGTTCCATTCCATCCCTGCCGACTGCCAGAGGCGATGTCTTAAGCACTGAATATTCCCCTTTTGCACATGTGCAGTTCAAGTATGTTTCCCAGTGATGTCCCCTGTGAGCCCTGGATGAGTCCTAGGAGAACGCAGGAGCGCCGTCCACTTGTCTCCACTAGGAGAACAGGTGGAAACTGTTTTCGGACCAGTGTGTGAGTCAGCATGCCAACTTTTCTTGACTTCCTCCAGTACCTTTTAGATCAGGGGTCGGCAACCCAAAATGTTGAAAGAGCCATATTGGACCAAAAAAACAAAAAACAAATCTGTCTGGAGCTGCAAAAACTTAAAAGCCTTATACAAGCCTTATAATGAAGGCAACACACGCTGTAAGTGTCTATATCAGCTATATTAGCCTACTATCAAAATGATAAGTAGGCTACAAATACATAATAAGTATTCATGATTAAATATTTATTTTCACTGCGGCGCATCCTGGAGAGAATGACGCACCATGTGACCACTCTGATGCACTCGATGGTGCAAATGTTGAATCCTCTGTTCCCCTTAGCTAGCTTTCTCTTTTCCCCTTTGGTATCCATGGCCCATGACCATGGATAGAAACGAGCTGAAAGAAACATGTGTCGCAAGCTATGTCGTAAATCTTCATTGAGAGAGATGTTGAAATTAAAAATTTATCGCACACATTTTTACAGCATTGGAAAACTTTAAGAATGTTTCTCATGTTTTTCCTCCTACAGAAATTATATTATAACAAAAAAATGTATTCACACCATCTTTCTCCATTTTCATATTTTTGAAAAAGCTCCAGGGAGCCACTAGGGCGTCGCTAAAGAGTCGCATGCAGCTCGAGAGCCGCGGGTTGCTGAGCCCTGTTCTAGATGCAAGGCGGTCTCATTTGACCTTGAGCGTGTATGTATGTAACATCTTGTTGACGTGTGAGGATCAACAATGGCAGAGTGGTGAGCCAAAGTCTGGTGCCCCTCTTCTTAAAGGGGGCTCAGAGACTGTATCCTCCAAGAGCCATCAGAGCCCCAGAATGGGATCTTCCCCTTTTGAGCCATCAGCAAAAGCGGAGCTGAAGTGGGATACATAAGACTGCGTTCCTTCGGGCCATCTCATGTCAGTGACCCACATATCCTGTCGATCGGTAGTCCATGTTTAAGGTGGAATTTGGTTGGCTCAGGGGTCCCTCTGGGGCCGAACGCAGAAGTTATCCCTATGGTGACGTTACTTAACCAGCTTATTTGCCTGGTACAGTTTGATCCCTACCAGGGTAGAGAGGGAATGAGCCTGAGCTGTTCTGTCCAGTACAGGCCCTGAGGGTCTCCACTGCAGCTACTTCATTCATACAGATCAGCTCTTTCTCAGTCATGGTGGCCCTAATAGGTCCAAACAGTGTTTGTCCCTCTGGATTGTCGACGTCAATACCCATATATATTGGACAAGTAACCATCTTGTGCCCTCCAGTGTGAGGTGCCAATCCACCAGAAATGTTGGTACATTATGGGCTGCCCTGAGAGGAATGCCTCTGGAGGACATTTGTCCCAAGGACTCGTGAACATCACCAGGCGCTTTCTCCTTTGGTTCATCCAGGGATCACGGTGACATTGTTGGTATAAATACTTGAACTGTGCATGTGTGAGGGGGAATATTCACTGCTTAAAGCACCACCTCTGGCAGTCATTCAGAATTCATAGAACCATGGTTAAATTCCTAGCTTATGTCATTTATGAAGTGTTTCTTCTTATTTCCCTAAAACGCCATCGAGTGAATGTTCAGCAAATCACGGCCACTCGTGCAGACCTTTCAGTTAGTCAGGCAAAACTTTATTTATATAGCATTTTTGTATGCATGAAAATTCTGTTCACACCCCTTCATCCCTAAAAATTATTTAAAAAAAAAAAATTCTGGAGAAATTTGTCTTGAGTTACAGAGAGTGACATCAGGTTACCCAGTCTGCTTATCTAGAAAAAGCCCTTTATATAAGCTGAGTTTCAACAAAATTCACAGCAGACGAGTGGTACAGCATACATGTCTACACAAGTAGTATATAGCAATCCAAGGCAGCCTATTGCTGCAAAATACAAATGATCATGAAACAACGCATGATTTTTATTTTATTTTCTTTTGTTAATTTTTCTGCGGATGCAAAATCTTTACAGGAAATCACCGGATCTTCTTCAGTCTTTCAAAGCACTTGAGTACAATGCAATATCTTTTTTTTTTTTTTTTTAACAATAATTACATGAGTGTATGTATATTACTTACAGTGTAACTCAAAAGGAATCACATAATGTCATCCATTGTCCGATGGTAACAGGAGGACAGAAAGGTGGGGCGGGAAGATTCGCAGTCATGAGACTAAAATCTGGAAGCACGTTCCATGAGTCAAATTCACTTTTTTGTTGTCGTTGTCGAAAAGTGTTTTAATCTTTGAACGGACACAATACAAAAACTGACAGAAACCAACAGAAACTAGTGATTCACACATCAAAATCTAAATATTGCTACAGGTTGTAGTACCCAATTATGTCAGGTCGCATTCAGATGACCTGCAGAAAGATACTCACATCGTTTCATTAGAATTATAGTGTTACAAACGACAATCGGATGGCGCCAAGATGAGCAAATGGCACCGCAGTCATGAGAAAACATTGAGAAAATCTCCTGTAAACTGATGATCCAAAACTAACTTTGGATGCTCAAACATCAGGTCAGTATTTGCATTGTCCTGATTCAAGAAGTTTGGTCCCGTTTGACATAACGTGGAAGATATACGCTTAAGTTAATCGTGCCTGTTTTATAAGGTATGTTTCTGCCCTGTATTCAAATATGTACATAGTCCACAGCAGGGGGCAAACTTGTGGCTCTTTTCAGGCAGAGAATTGTAGAAGTCCCTCCAGCTCTGGAAGGAAAAATACTGAATTTGACAAAAGTAACACCAAAATACATTTTACAGCACAACGAGCCAGCAAAGTATGATTTGAAGGTCTTCGAGATCTTCGAGAAGTAGGAAACATTGAGTTTGTTGCCCCCATTCCTCCATGTAAGATGCGCTAGCATCAGTAATTCAGTAAAGGTTGAAGAGTCAGTCTGCAAGTTTACTCTTCTTCTAAATGTATACTTTATTTGACTTTCCTGGGCCACTGTTTGACTCCCAGCGCTGTGAAAAATCAACTAGATTTGCCAGAGGACGGGTGGGTCCCGTTCTTCACGTGACCCAAAACAACAACGCTGGAATCGCGGCTCCCCCGCGCTAGCTGCAGTGACAGAGCGCTTTTGAAAACTGGCAATTTCAGTGCATCAGGGAGATAAGAGCCAGAATTAATGCTTTCAGACACAAATCCACAAGAATAACAGCCGTGACTATATCGGCTGTAGCCGTGTGACCCCGTTTCTTTCTCTCCCTCTTATCTGCTCCCAAGTTCTGTGGAGAGCTGATTCTTTTTGCTCAACTGTCCCTTTGGTTCTAACACCCGCACCCTCATTAGCAGCCTCTCTGGACCTCCAAGGAGAAACCATGACATACAGTGAGATATGGATATGGCGCGGTGGTTATTGCTTTACTGATGCATATTGCTTGTTTACACGCTGTCAGAACTCGTCTGTTCTCGACCTCTAATGCTTGCTGAGTGATAAAGGGCAGACTACTCAGATTTTTTTTTTCTTTGTAGGCCAGGAATATTGCCATGACCCATATAAAAGAATGGATACTTGTTGGGATAAAAGTCGAAAAAGACACAGAAATCATGCAGAACGATCCTGCGGGGACGTGACGCATGCTGAGCAGAGTTGGCGCGAGAAGAAACAGAGGTTTTTGATCCATAAGGACGCCGCAGACTTCCCATTCATGCTTTTGCTTTGACTCCATTCTTGAGTGTTCCTCCATTATGAGCTCAACCCGCCAGCCCTGATAACTGCTCCCCTTTCAGGTTCCAAGCATCCTGGAGAGAAATTACAGCAATACGGCCGAATAGCTACCGTTACCTATCCCCAATAATTAAAGGTTTACAATTTCACTACTCACATCTACATAAAACTGAGATGCCGAATGAAATGATAATGTGCCGGAAATATCTGCTCTAAGTGTCATCATGCTAGAACTTAGTCACATATATCACAAGCTTGGTACCAAAGTGCAGACAGGTATTTGGTATCATTCAGTCATTCTCAAAAACACACAGATGGAGGTCGATGGGGCAGCTGACAATTGCCTGAAAACATGCAAACACAGCATAACCTGCAATTTTGAAAAGCTAACTGTTGACCGTGTTTTACTCAATGAAACGTCTAAAACACTGTTTCAGCGCAAGCAATTACTCATGTCTGGATAACAAAGTGCTTCATTTGATGAAGTAAATTAGAATTCACTGGCAAGTGGAATCAGCCTCCCAGCTTACATTTGCGGCGCAGCAGCAAAACGCATGAATCAAGCAGCTGTTTTTAGCGGTCGACACGCCGGAAAATGCTCTTCCTGCAATGCATCAGCGCTTCGTCTGCCACCATCGGGAAACTCTTCATGATTTCCTCATTAGTGATTTATGAAGAAAAAAAGAAAAACAGACAAGATCTCTACAAGATCAGTTGAATGTTAGCGGTAAAATGTGGTAAAAATAATTCCGACGGACGTTCATACACTGTATAGAACCCACAGAATGTAAATGCCATGATGGAGAAAGGGGAAAGACTAATGTGATGACTTTGCAATGACCTTTCTGAATACACAGACTCTGGCTCTTCTTCTAGGGATCGTGATACATCCTAGCATGTCTTTGGCGGCTAAACGTCCACGGCAACACCAAACAGAGTCCCCTCTTCAGAGGATCAGCGCGTGACTGTTCGGCAGTGGGGAGCGGCTGTAGTCTCTGACACTGCTGGGAACTTTCCAAGTGCGTACTGTCCGTGTTTGTGTTCGTCAGATCGCTTTCATCTAATTTGCCCTCAGAATGAGATGAGTAAGAAAGCCCCATCACGTCTGTCCTCCTCTCTGCCAACACAGATGACAACACAATGGGAAGCCGTTGTCTCCAGAGAAACTCTTCCAGCCATTCTGGCCTCCATGTCGGTCTCAAAAAGAAAGCTGGATGGAATGCTCGCGGACTACTTAGGGTGTCCCCGTGTGGTGTTTTCTAGCCGTTCCACGGAGCTACTGCGAGTATCCCTGCCATCCGTTGGGGTTGATGAGAGGAAGAAGAGAGAGCTGCGGCGACACGCTGAGAGCCAGCTCAATTATTTAGAAGAGCCTCACGGAGTTCAAAGACTCCTGGCCCACGGCTGCCGATCCGCCGTCTTCGTGTGTGTCTTTTTTTCTTTCCTTTCTTTGATCCACTGGATGTTAAAGGACACAAATATCACATTATTATTACTGTTGTCGACAATAACAAGGAAAACGCAGTTAAAAATTATTATACACGATATTGACTTGCTCCACAAACCACACTGGCTGTGGATACAAAAGATATCTCAGCGCTTCTCTGGTAGAACTCCACTCATCTTCCACCTTTATTAGATCAGGGCCCCCCATGTTCAGACGGTGACCTCTGTCTTGCTGTTGGTGGGCAGTCCCTTGTGTTTGGGGTGCATGTGTGGCGAGTGACCGTAGCCCAGCGGCTGTGAGAAGAGCTCGGGCAGCGTCTCAATGCTGAACTGCCTCTTGTTGGAGTAGGCCTGGCGTCGGCTGTTCTGCTGATGCAGCGTCTGGTGATGCTGCGGCTGGATGGGGTGGTGCTGCCCCTGCAGGCCCATGTGGGAAGCCACCGGGTGCTGGATGTGGCTCTTGCTGGGGTCCCATGCCTTGAAGGCCGAGCTGGAGGTGAGCGGGTGGGTGTTGGTCTTGGAGATCTTGGGCTTGGGGATCTGCGAGGTGTTGATGGTGATGGCCAGCGGTGCGTGAATGTCAGGAGGCGGGAGGAAGGGCTTGTCCTTGGGGTGGAAGTTGACAGGCTGGAAATTGGGCGGAGACTGGCGGTGGGTGTAATCTACCATAGGGTAGCTCTTGTAGTAATCTCTTGTAGAGGCATCTGGAGAGACATCGGGAAACAAATGGACATGTGGTTAATGCGAAAAGGACAGTAAGGCCAACCAGCACTGTACCATCCACAAATAATTTACAGTTAAATACAATATGAGCACGTTTCGAGCAACATGTGTGATTTGTAGTGAGTAAAAATAGAAATGGTTGCGGCTTGTCGAGTCGGATTAGTGAAAGCTCGGCGAGGGGAAGCCTGCTCTGCTGTTTGGTCATCAACACCACACACACACACACACACACACACACACACACACACACACACACACACACACACACACACACACACACACTGCCCTGAAGACACCAACAACCTTGTTAGCTTAGCCTCATATTATTGGTCCTCATGCTTCCCAGAGGTAAAGAAGAGATGGAGATAAAATGTATTTTGTCAGTTCTTTTTCTTCAGTGAGTAATGAAGTAAATTCACCAACAAAAACAAAAAAAGCCAAATTATTTTGAAACGCCTTAACAGGGCAACACTTATGTTGTTAACCCTGGTCACATGTGTCCATGTCCTGATAGCATTTATCAGTTTGTCCTCATGATGTGGCCAGAGACAACAGCTGGTAATATTCATATATTGTGTGTGTTTGAATCCTGTGCATTTAAACTTATTTTGTTATCACACTCCAAACAGGAACCTCATAATAATCTTATTTCTGTAGTCTGGTTTGAAGATTAGAAACAGTTCAACTAAACTTGCTGAGTTAAACACCAGTGAGCGTCGGTGGGTGTCGGCACAAACACAAACTCTGACCTCAGTCACTATCTTATATGTTATATGTACCTGCATTATTGCAGATTCTGCAGAGAAACACATCATATTGAAACACGCCTGCTCAAAGTAAATAAGTGAAGCTTTTAAACACTATCAAAGGCAGAGTGGGTATTGTGTCACAGTGTACATGTATGCTTGATTTTTCATTTTTATTTCATATAAAGCATCTGTTACTGTCAGAAATGTCCTTAGGTGTTTCACATAATCCCAGGGCCTGACCTACAACAAGCAACAGTGGCAAGGAAAGAGTTTCTTTTAACAGGAAGAAACCTTGTGAAGGACCAGGTTCACACAGGGGGACCGTCCTGCTGATGGTAAAAGATATTGTGCATGAGGTTTGATTCTGTCTTCATTCCTGTTGCAACAGCTGAACATCCAGCAGCACTTCTCCAAACCTCTGGACAGTGAGGCAAAAATGTGGGCTGCAGAGGACCCAAAAAAAAAAGAACGAAACCCACTTCCCGTGCACGCTGTCAGCGGGAGCACCTGTCAGCGAGGTCCTCTGTGGTTGTGTCGTGCACCTTCCTCTCCATTACACACTCTCCATCTGCTCATTCACTCCCTCGCTTGTTCCCTATTCTTTCCATCTGGATTTCATTTGGTTCAAACACTTGAACATCATCAGCATCTGCTGTGTGTCGGGCAGCGGCCCAGAGTGAGGCCGTGGGCCTGGACTGAATCACTGCTCCACAGCTGCCTGAGCTCAACTGGCTCCGTGCATTTTCCAGCTAATCCAGTCCAAATCTATGCAACTGTGTTGCTACAGTTATTCTGAGAACCTGAACTTTGGACTACTTAAGTTAAATAATACATATTTTCATTATCTGCTCCCATAACGCAGGTGAACTCAAGCCAGTATTCAAGTCTCGGTTTGGAAAAACACAAGAAATGATACATTTGCAGCTTAATACAGCACCACATTTTACCATTCCTTTGGTATTGGAATTAATAAAGCCAGGTACAAGGACTTGACTGGAAGACAGTTAAATAAAGAAGAAAGGAAGGCTTCTCCACCGGAGGTCCACCTCCCATAACCCACCTCTGAAGCTGTAGGACTGTTAATGATAATGTAATATCCCAGGAAAGCGACTCATTGCTGGGTGGTCCTCTCTAATATGATTTTATCTCAAACACAACCTGAGTTAATACTAGAAATTCCTTTCTAAAGTCTTGGAATATCAGGCCTCAACAGGATTTTTTCCCCCAGTTTGGTATTAACGAAGCGCACATTCAGAATTAGGAGCTGATCTGCACTGAATCGAAGTGCAGATGAACATTTTCCATGTTCTGCTCTTAACACTGAAAATAAGAAAGGTGGAACATGTGTCTTACAGTCGCTTCCTTATACGCTCTACAACATGTTGGTGTGTGAATTAAATACAATTTCGCAGCACCGGGTGGCCTAAAGTCCAGCTACAGTGTTCTGCCTGGCAAATAGCGAAGCTCGTCCTCTCCGTGGTGCCGCCAAACCATCTTTCAACCTGTAATTCAAGTGACGCAAAGTCAGTCGAACGAGAAGAAGTCCAGCGTTACAGTCAGAAGGCAGAAACTGCAGCCAGCAAAAGTTCGGCTAATATTCAAGGTGAGTCAAACTCGTTTCTGCCAGAGACAGCAGGGACGTCCTCCTCTGCCCCCACCTTCATGCTGGGCACAGCACCTATAATATGGCACCAGGCCCCACACACACACACACACACGCACGCACGCACGCACGCACGCACGCACGCACACACACACACACACACACACACACACACACAGATGCAGCAGAGTCCACCATACCAGGTGAGTAACTGGACCTTCATCATCCCGACAGTAATTATGACTAATTTGTTGTGTGTGAAAGTCCTGCAGACCCTCCTCAGTTCTCTCCTTCTTATCTGAATGAACAGCCAGACTTCTCATCTAATTCACTCTTAAGGTAGCTTTTTAATGGAACTCCAATAACTCCTGAAAAAAAAGAAGTCCCCTCCATCTTTTCCATCTCGTCTCCTCCCCTTCTCACTTTCTAAACTCGGACATCTTCGTCCACCCGTTCCTTGCTGAAGGTCCACATGCCCTCCTTTCATTAGGAGGAATATCTCAGCCTTGCTCGTGCCAGAGTCCCGCTGCTGTGCCTGGCACAGGTCGTCCCTCTTGACCTCTGCACCCTCATACCAGCTTCCTATTTCCAAGCTTCTTTTTTGCCTCCATGTTCCTTCTTTACGTGCTCATTTGGATCTTTCTGCAAGTCTGTCCCAGCACGTTTCTACAGATGAAAAAGCTGCCAAACAGTCGGTCCTTCGCTCCCCACGTCTGCTCGCCACCACTTTGTCCACACAGCCGGCGCCTTTGCGCCCACGTGGCTCGTTTATTGCTCATTCACAGAACTGACAAGCATGTGTGAAAAGATAATTGAAACGTTTGTACATTTAGTGTTCTCTCTTTGGACGCACGCGAAGAAGAAATTAATTTGGAAGTCGTTTTTAAAATCCAACAAAGCCTGTTAATTTATTTCTCCTGATGATTTTTGGTGACAGACGAAGAATTTCTCCATTTAAATTAAATTTCCCTTTCCTGACCAATGTGTCCATTCAGGGTGACGGGGACATGCTTTGATGAAATATGACATGATGGATGTTCAGGAGCAGAATGAATATTTCTCCTCTTGTTAACTTTGTTTTTATTCTTTATCATTGCACCTATTGTCCCAACCGCCTGATCTCATCATTCACTTTTGTGAGTCTTTATGAGTTTTATGTTTCATTTTAGATTTTAATTCTTTCATATGTTCCCAGCTTTACTGTTTGTTCCTGTACATGCTACATGACAAGGACAAGAACATGAATTTAACCTATTTAACCCATTTTTTTAAATGAGGACATTGAGTCCAATGATCTGTTTGAGGGTTGAGGGTCATTTGGTTTCAAGGTTACGGTCAGGTTGGGTGAATCTAAGGGGCTGCTTACTTACCTTCCAACTGTGTGCAGATTTTTTAATCACAGCGCAATTGCAGCATTAAACTTGCACTGATTATTTAATCTAAGGTGAAATACTTGCATTGAATTTATTAGAACCATCAGAATTTTAGAAAGAAATAAGCCATTATGTGGGCCAGGATCACAGTTTTATTGTCCGTGTGCATCAGACAACACCGATGAGTTGATCTCCACTATGTGTCTGACACTGGCCAGACATGCTTCCCCGTGTCAATGAATAGTGCACGTTCACGTGTCCAACTGTCGCTCTTCATCATCATCACCATCACAATGTCCTTGACTGTCTGGAATCATGTGATTCCCGACACCCCCACACCCCTTTTCAGTGTGTTTCACACACCTTACAATCATGCTGATATAAAAGATTGTGTCAGATGGACAAACCTCCACCAGTTTATTGCTTTTTTTATTGTTATTGATTTTTGAAAAATGTGGTGCAATTTATCTCCCTAGACCAGTCCATCCATCCATCCATCCATCCATCCATCCATCCATCCATCCATCCATCCATCCATCCATCCATCCATCCATCCATCCATCCATCCATCCCAGGAGAAAACACTTCAATTCTCCAAGATTCTTGAACCACCCTGGTGGTTGAGTCTACAGAGAAGATCCACCCAGGCCAGGGGAGAACCTGCAAATGCTACATAGAAAAACCTGACCTGGACCTGAACCCAGGACATTCTGGGTGGTGACCAGGGCACCCAGTTTACTATATTTCATCCCTCCCATACGTCAATAATGCATAGCGGCCTCAGTGATTCTCTCTCTCTGTCCTTCTGTGTGTGGTGTGTGTGTGTGTGTGTGTGGTGTGTACTCACCGGTGGCCTTGAGGGAGGTGTACTTGTTGAAGCCAATTCCCAGGTTGTTATGTGGGTGAGACAAGGCCATGGCTGGACCAAGGGGGGGCAAGGCTGCGTTGTTCAGATGGTTATGATCTGTATGCAAAAAACACGGCGAAAAAACAAGACATTCATATTTAACTTTCACGCAACACCTCAAATATTTGATTTCTTTTGCAGTTTTTTCTGTAGATATTGTCCTCCCAGCTTATTTGCTTGTGGATTGGCACAGAATTGAGCAAATGAGTGAAATTTTACACACATACTAACGGGGATATTTTAGTCTTTCCACGGTAAAAATCTATCTGAAGAAAAAAAAAACTTTGAAGAAACTGCTTATTCAAAAAACCTCCAAAAACCCGGAGACAGAAGGTGAAGCCAGCTGTCTTTTAAAATGCTCTTAACACAATCAAGCTAACACCCGCATCCACAAGCCCCACGGTGACTTAGTGAGTGAAACAAAGGGGGAAAAAGAAGCGATAAAAAGGAAGGCAGACGAAACGTTAGTGATGTGACACCAGTTCTGACTGACTGAAGCAGATCTTCGCTTCCCCGTGTAATTGGTATGTAGTGATGACACACTGGGCGCGGCGCGTGCGGTGAGCTTGTGTAGCTCTGCGTGTGTGTGTCTGCCTGTGTTTAAAACCGGGGGTGGTCTTTTCTGAAGTGCTGGCATCATCTGTTCTCTTCATTCATTCACCTAAACTGTATAACCAAAACCTCTGCGGATGTTCCATAAAAAGGTCTTCACGCTTCAAATAATATTTAAGAAACCATAAAATGTACCTGCTTCATTTAGTTTTATTACTACACTATTGCAAGAAGAGACTAGTTTATCCAAGCTTATTTTCTCTATAAAAGTTATACTGCTTGCTCAAGTGTGCCCCCTGCAGGCGGGCGTGAAGACGCCTCAAAAATTGGGCATCATTTTTAAGAATTATAAAGGAAACAAATCCAATAGAAGAAAATATGTGATGTAAATTGGTTTTCCAGTATTTATGGAGGTCAGCCTCTTTAAAATGAGAAACAAAGAAATTGGCACCAAGCACAGCGTTGATTAAAAATGTTCTGTTCTAGGGCTCCACCAACCCTAAAGGTAAATACAGGACAGTTTAGCTGCAACATCCCATTATGCTCAGGCTTCAAACAAAACCAAGTTGCTGACGTTGACTGATGTCTTTCTGACGTAAAGCAGAAAATTCTTAGTTCTGCCTGCTGAGCTCCTACTAAGATGTGAGTTAAAGTCCACAAAATGTAACAGGCAGAACTAACTGAAGCCCTGTGAGACAGCCTGCACAATGTTGTTGAATCAGTTATTTATAGATTATTGACCCTTGATACATAATCATGAAACAGTATCACCACCGTCAGCGTGGTTCCGCTCTCACTGAGGTCATGGAATGTTCTTGGTTGTGTCATTACAAATGAATGTAGCTTAGTAGAACTTATGCATCCTAGAATGTTCCTGTTCTGTTTTTAAAAACACGTGTACGGAACATCATTTCTATCATGTTCAGGTGTTAAAGTGTCGGTCCTGCAGACAGTTTTTATTCCTAATTCAGGCTTTCTGCCTCACTTTGCGACCAATCTTACAATTGGATTGGAATAGTAAAATAGACAGAGCGGTCTGAAAAGGAATTTATTCTTACCTCAGTTCATGAATACATTCTCTCTGAGCGTCCTACATTTTTATTCTCTCTCTCTTGCTCTCTATTTGTATGTGTGTGTGTGTGTGTGTTGTGTGTGTGTGTGTGTGTGTGTGTGTGTGTGTGTGTGTGTGTGTGTGTGTGTGTGTGTCTTCTTTGATGTGCTACAGTACCGGAGCCTCAGAGGAGAAGGCGCTCATAAAAATTTAAAATTTATGTTTATCAAATACAAGTGAAGAAGGAATTATGAACTTATGATACATAACTGCTGTTCACATGAGATGAGTGAGATGGAAACTGTACATCATATGTGCATAATATTTAAGCTTCTGGGGAAATCGCTGCAGATTGACATGTGTGAACTTCCTGAAACTTTATTGTGCCTGTTTCTGCATTTGGTTTTGCCAGTTTTACTGTAATAATCCCGTGTGTGTGTATGTGTGTGCGTGTGTGTGTGCGTGTGTGTGCATGTGTGTGTGTGTGTGTGTGTGGTGGCCTATTTCAGCGGGGCACAACATCAAAGAGGTGGAGTACAGCAAGAGCATCAGAAAATCTCACTCCGACTTGACTCCTGTTAAATGTGTGAACCTACCCGGACACATATTCATGTAATTCTATCTTTATGGGGACTTTCATAGATATAATACATTACCGGCGCCCTAACCTACCCATCCCAGCAACCCCCATAACCTAAACCCAGCTCACACATCAACTATATAACCATGTATTAACCAAAGTTGAATCAGAATAGTTATGGGGGTGTGAGAAGGTGGGAGGAGTGTGGGTAGCAGCGAGATCAAGAGAAGCCCAACAGCCTTAGCATGGCTCATGCTACGTCCTCATCTCATTCATCTGAGGGGGACAGAGAAGCACAAGACTTGTGTGATCGAAGATACGCGTTGCTAAACTCATGAACCAGATGTTTAGGGAACTTGCCAAAGAGCCTATTAAATTATTAGAGCAGAAGCTACAAAGTCATAAGTGCTCACTGCATGCAACCAGGATTATGTCATTAAATTTAAAACTGCCCCACCCCACCCCAAAATCTAAAAGGTTCCATGAAATAAATTATAGAAAAGTCCAAGAATTTCAGAAATAAAATTGGTCTGGACTCGCAAAAACCGTCCTCCCAGACCTCCCAGACATACAGAAAACAACAACATTTAGTTACTTGGATAAAGTTACTCTCATAATAACAGTTAAATATTAGTTTTTTTGTTTTATGCAGATGTAAAGACAGCTAACTACATCTGTTCATTGAACTCATAACCTTTGCACGTTAACGTGCTCCATGGGTGGCGTGTGAGTGGCATATGGCCTCCTTCATTAATGTCTGACACACACTCCAACATTTGTTTGTGGCGGCGCTCTAATGCTGCAGTTCCCCTCAAATCACGCAAACACGTCCACAAAACATGAACAGATGCTGCTTGCGTGTTGAGACGTTTCCTAGCATGAGCTCCACACTGTTCCCCTCCACTTCTCCGTCCTCCTCCCTGTCACACACACCTGTGTTGAAGAGACCGTCTGTCGTTGTGCAGTGTGAGAAACAGCTTCTTTTTATTCCCTCTATTTTTAGCTTCCTGGTGAGCAAACATGAGGTGAAACACAAAAGCATTTTTCTCTGTTCAAATCAATCAATTTTTGATCCAAAGCTGTTCGGGATAAACCGTAATCCACAACCCAGCTGTGAGGTGAAGGTGCTGTGTCTCAAATTTCCACATATTGATCGTGTGGGAATTGGATGGAACCAACCACCTTCTGATCACTGGAACTAGTGCTAGTCTCAGAAACAAGTTGTAAAAGGGGCAGAGCGGACATGAGTGGATCTAGAGTGGATCTAAACTCTTGAACCATATAGAGCCAGATGTTAGGAGCTGTACTGCCATGACACTGAAGAGTGTCACCATTGCTTGAACACATGCGATGTCCCTTTCACCTGTGTGTGCAACTGCACGCCATCGCCACGTCCATCCGTCCATTTTTATTTTACCGGGCTGTTGGGTTTGTCTTGGTTGAAGGAGGAGGTGTGGTTTGGTTACAGTTCACGGGCACCTCATTGCCACCTCCTCCCCCCTGGTTCCTGCTCACACAAGTCTTTTTTTTAAGGTTAAATGGGGGCTTATCCCAGGAAAACGCCATTATTTTACCTCCTTATTTTACAGTGGCTGCACTGAACTTTGGCCACCTCTCAGCTAAGCAGTTTTACTCAACTCAATGCTACTCTCTCTCTCTCTCTCTCTCTCTCTCTCTCTCTCTCTCTCTCTCTCTCAGTCTTTATAGGAAATGAACATAAAGCACCTGAGTGGAAATGAATGTGGATCCTACAGCATCTTACCTTCCTCACTATCTCAGATAGCTGAGGAAGATTTGCTGTAATTTCATGGAAGAAAGGGGGATTTCATTAGCGTGACACGCCTCTCCACACCAGCCAGCCACATCTCCATCCGTCTCCTTTAGACCTTGAAGGGATTTCATAATGTCAGATGCGGGTGTTGTAGTTCTTGGCCTCGATATCAGCCAAACAAAGGATGTTGTGGACGGCTGTTGTCAGAAAGGAAAACAAATGCCCTTGCCTCGACTTTTGGCTCAGTGTTAGCACTTAAGCTCCGGCCTCGGGGGAAATAGCTTATGAAGGAAATTAGCAAAGTGAAAGAGGCCAACCCTCAGTGTGTGTCCCTCATCTTAAGAGAAACCGTTACAAACAAAACCCATAATAGGTGAATTAATCATACATTCACTTAGTTGATTAAAATTAATTAAAGTTTAAATTAAATAGGATAATTCTGGATACAAAAAAGATGCAATTTATATGCACAATCATTTTATTTATATTCTCATAGATGATTTAAAAAAATAATTCTTGAAGATGAAGATTGAATCAACTAATTTTACACTAGTTGGTGCAAACTTCAGCGCTTTGGTTTAATGCCACAGATATTATAGCATATATGGCATATATGCTATAATGTTCCAGCACCATGGACAGAACCATTCAACACTGGGGTCAGGTGTGGTCCAGCACCATGGACAGAACCATTTACCGTTGGGGTCAGGTGTGGTCCGGCACCATGGACAGAACCATTCAACACTGGGGTCAGGTGTGGTCCGGCACCATGGACAGAACCATTCAACACTGGGGTCAGGTGTGGTCCGGCACCATGGACAGAACCATTCAACACTGGGGTCAGGTGTGGTCCAGCACCATGGACAGAACCATTCAACACTGGGGTCAGGTGTGGTCCGGCACCATGGACAGAACCATTCAACACTGGGGTCAGGTGTGGTCCAGCACCATGGACAGAACCATTCAACACTGGGGTCAGGTGTGGTCCAGCACCATGGACAGAACCATTTACCATTGGGGTCAGGTGTGGTCCGGCACCACGGACAGAACCACAATGTCTGATTATATCACACAATTTAACAGGGGAGAGAAACAGCTGATTATTTTCACTTGATTTCCTGTCCCTTCATGTGTGATAGCATGTTCATTGTTCATCTCAGTTCATCTCCTCCCTGTGTTCTTTGTTTACACACACTTACACACTAGGCTTTGAGGTCAATAGTCACCGGTGTGTGTGTGTGTGCGTGTGCGCGTGTATGTTTGTGTGTGCGCTTTTGCTGAGTGTTACGTAATATACAAGCAAAAGGTGAGTGAGTAAATCAAAATTGAAGCATGAGACAGTGTGGATGTCTGTTACTGGCCCAACACAACGTCAACATTTACTGGTTTGCTGGTTTGTTTCAGGCTGTATGTGCGTGCTTGATACTGTGCACGTGCACGTGTGTATGTAAATCAGGGTCAAAGCAAGAGATAGTGTGCGTGAGAGGGCCAGAGCATGTGTGTGTATGTGTGTGCTTATTTGTGTGTGCGTGAGAGAGAGGAAGAGAGAGCGAGTGAGAGACTTATGTAACCCCCCCCCCCCCCAGCTGCAGAAATTTTGGAGGGGGTAAAGAAAGCCTTGTTATGCAACAGGACTCAATTTGGACCTTTATATATATAAACTTATGTGGTAGCGTGGAAAATAATGATCTGTATTAGGATCCGATGAGTGACAGGGGTCAAATGAAGGTCCCCCCCCCCCCCAACAAACAGCATCCTTTGTGTTCTTATGCTTTAGTTCTAAACTCTTGATGTCGCTTATTTAACTCGGCTCATTTACAAACGCAGCATTTTAGTCCAAGATCAGCTTTTATTTCAGTTCTCCTCAGTCGGGTTTATTTTCCCCCACGGGAGTACATTTCAGAGGAACTCAACAATACCGAAGCACTAAAAGGAACCCTGAAACCCCCACAGATGAGCACTGAGCAAAAAGAAATTAAAAAAGGAGGGTAAACTAAAGTTATGCAGTAGATGAGATCATCTTAAAAGGATGTCATTAACTAATTCAGTCTCTCTAGTGTGTTGTTGTGCTTTGAAGCAGGTTCGGTCTTAATGGTTTTCTGTCAGGCAGGCTTTGGGCAGCTTTTCTGCACTAAAACCAAATATCTCTGCATCAGAAAAGCCTTCGGTCACAACCAGTGTCTGCTGGAGTGAACAAAACTGAGCTGGAGTCAGCACGAGTTCATCCTGCTTCGGAAATAAATTGACCTCACCTGAAACTTGACCTCACGCGGACGCGGCGGCTTTAGCAACGAGCATCTGCGCAGCGAGGTTAATAATAGAGGAGCCTGGACATAGCATGAATGTAAACACCCAGGATTCTCTTTCACACAGTGTCACGCTCCTACGTGAGGAACTACTGAATGAATAATGAGCAGCGGTGGAAGTACGCACTTTCACGCTAGCAACAGTCATTGTTTACACTGATCCCTCCTGTAACACCAAATCTGCTGAATTATTGAGTTCTTCTGAATGCCAAGTGGGCCCTTCCGTCAGCACGGCCGAGCAGGCTCTAGAGCTTCGCTTCACACCGACAAATGTCTGGAACTCATCTCAAAGTCCTGCTATAAAAAGCTGAGATATGCTGAGATACACGTGCAGTTTCCTTATAGAGACCCTGCTGAATCCATTATGCATTAAAGCCAGCGTTGATGTATCAAACATCACAACTTCCGTCATAGACGGTGGGTTTTCTGGCTGCTCCTGAGGCCGTAATTGTGTCCTCCACTTGTGAACTCTGATGAACCCACTGTTACTCCATGTAAAACTGAGCATTCCTTCCCCTGAGAAACGCTGCAAAATAAATCAGATCCTCCCCAAAGCAGCTTCCTTTTTTTCTTTTTTGGACAGCTTAATTCTAAATCAGTGCTGTCTCAGCGATCAATAAACCTGCCAAATCGCAGGTCTCATAGCTCCAGAACCAAAACACACTCCTACGCAGATATCAAACAAACTGGGCCAAGGGCTTGTCTCTGAACCCCGTCTGCGCGCTCTGCCGGGTTGTTGTTCGGGGAGCTTTAACTGTGTGATCTCCCTGGCGACTGTTGGCACGTCAGCGGCTGCTTCCTGTTTCGCTCTCCTTCATCGCGGCATACATCCGACCCCGGGCATGACGGCTTAATGGCATGGAAAAAAAGAAGTTAAAAGAGGCGCAACCGTTGGTCCGATTGATCAGCACCAGAGTGGAAATATTCTAGATGAAAAGGAAATCAAATGAGATTAAGCTATTCCAATTTTTCAAGATCAGGCATCAAAGCTAGCGGCCAGTTTAGTACTGTGAGCGTAGGTGCATACTTTAGGAATGGAACTGAGCACGTAAAATGCATAGATGATCAAAACAAGGGATGTTAAATTTAGGATTATGGTTTATTTGCTTCTGCCTTTTTAAACCAAGACGGTGATTTGGGCTGTTTTCAGCTGTCAGACTGGGGGTCTCAGGGGGCACCAGATCAGTCCCACGCAGAGCACGCAAACGTACGCACTCACCACTCATTTTCTGTCACGCCCGGCCAAACTGGTTGCGGTCACATTACCAGTTAATGGCTAATCCTGTCGTGTTTCGCGTCTATGTTTAGCATCAGCCTAAAGGGATCTGTAGCGCTGATCCTTGATACACTTCCAGTGTGGCCAGGGTCTCACAAAAGACATTTAAAAGAATTTTTGGCCAATCAATAAGACATCAGGGAGCCGCATGCTAATGCTGTACCCATACAAAAGGTGAGAAAGGCTTGATGGATGCATCATTTCTATACAGTTTTGCATCTTACGCCCCTTTTTCTTGTTAGAACACTGAAAACTACATTTCCTCAGGTGGGGGTATTAATGCAAAAGAGAGGCTCATGTAAACATTAAAATCTCGACAGGGCATCAAGCAACAAAATAAATAATGATAATTTTAATAATGCTGTAATTTGCATTTGACTTCTGTTCCTGTTGAATATGGGCAACAATGGTGTTACCTCTGAAACTCCACCGGTGCTCAGAAATGTCCTCATCAACATAGTTTCCAGCAGATAATGAGACCGTTTACATTTCATCTCTTTAAATCTGGATGTTTGATGTGACGGCAGCTCGCGGCAGCTCTTTTTAAAAGAGGATTTGGAAAACACGCTCATTCTCAAGGCCACACACACACACACACACACTAGTTTCTCTTTGAAATATTATTGAAGAGACCTTTGATTGAGCCACAGGAAGGCAATGAAGGGGGATTTTTAAAAAGAAGAGATAAAGAAGTGGAGAGAGGCTGAGATTATTTAGAGGGGGTGGAGGAGAGTGGGGAATTGGCTTTGTCGTCAGAGACAATAATTAGGACATGAGTGAGAAAAAGGAAGACTAAAGATTATATGCAAAAATAAAGCAGAGAGAAAACACAGCAGACTCTAAGAGCTCCTAGGAACCATTTCTGGAAAGTTGAGAAAAGTAGTGGAGAGAGAGGAGTGTGTATGTTTACACGGATGAAACACGCTGCAGTCCGACAATGACCCTGGATTCTTGTCACTTTAATAGTTTTGTTTGGCCAAAGTGGCTCCAAGTGGTCTAATTTGATGTCCAATGGTTGGTGACAGCGGCGCAGAGCGATGTTTATGAAGTGCAACGCTCCTCCTATGCGTCGTGCGCGTACTCCAAGGCCATCAAACGGGTTCATATATATCTATAGTGGCTCTGCAGGCGTGTGTGTGTGTGTGTGTGAGGCACCTGGATCTGACAGATATGAGCTTTTGTGTGTGAAACACTGGTTGTAGCACTTAGCGAACAATAATCTTGGATAATGGCTAAAATCAAAACTCCCACTGCGTTTGTTCCCCCGTTTTTCAAGTTTTTCTTTTCATGGCGGCTGGGAAGACAAAGAAACCGAACCACAATAGAGCATCGGCAATGCTGTTCAAGGTTCAAGACGAAGGCGGGGAAATCTCACGGCGTGCATCACTTTCAGCGGGTCCGTGTGTCAGCAGCCGCGGGCGTGTCCTTCTGTCTGCCGTCTCGGTGTCTCCTCTGAGCTGCTGCTGCTGGTTACTCCCTGACTAATTTTGGGCCGGCTGTAATGCGATTGCGGAGGCGATGGCCCCGGACGCTCCCTCTACCCTCTCAGACTTGTACTTTATCATGAAAATTCCCCGTCTGCACCCGCTGCGGGTCCGAAGGCTCATTCCGCGCACATTCTCCTGCAGGTGCTCCCAGCAACAGTGAGATCACTCACTGGGCCTCCCGCAGCAGCGTGGAAATCAGCCCGCGCCGTCCTGCTCTCAACAGCTCCCATTACAACACTTGGGCAGATTTGACTGATCAAGCGTATTAACTTGGACCCTGGAGTGGAGGGGGAGGGGGGAATCTAATAGTGTTAACAATTACAACCATACAGGCAGTAACAGCGACATAAAAGCCTGCCCTTTATCCCATCGCGTGTCTGATTTAGGGCTAAATAGGCGGCCGATGAACCAGCGTTTATGTCATATTTATGCATTCTTCACCAGTCATTGTCTCTGGAACAACTCCAGCTTCCCAAACAATAGTCTAGAGTTAGCAGGATTTAGAAGGAGAGCTGAGGATTAAAGGAAATGTTTCATTTTGAATACTTCGATAAGGGAAAACATTCTAATCGGGAATTATGTTGATCTGAGTACTGAGATCGACCCTTTTATCACTTCTCCCCATTTCTGTGAACTCATTTGAAGCATTAACGTCTCCATCCATCAGTCCTCCCTTCTGCTGCCAGAACACTTGCTTGTGCACATCCACACTCCATTATGTAATTCACTGGCCCAAAATGTCTCCATTAACTCCAGCACATTCAGAGCTCCGCTGCCCGACTCCCCTTCGCACCGGTTACCCATCCGGCTGTCGCTCTGCGGAACTCTCGGGCCCTTTCGTGTCCACAGAGATGTCTCGGAGTGCTCCACAACGTCAGTCACACCATTATTCATTAGCTCATGTAACTCTCTGGAGGGCCTCGCACACTGTCCACCTATATATCAACGTATGCGTGTATAATGCATCCCTACTGCTGTCTCCTGGGATCAGAGGGTGAGGGAAGTGGGGAGGCAAGTTCCCACTGATAAATATACAATAAGGCCCTCTTTTTGATACTATGCTATGGATCACACACACACACACACACACACACACACGCACACACACACACACACACGCTCTCTCTCTTACTCCTTTGTCATTTCGAATCAGCAGCAGCTCCTCTCCATGTTCCCTAAAGCGTGAATCTCTTGCTAGTGTGCCCACCCACCATGTCTAACAGTGATTGATGCTCCATAGACACACTCCCAATCCAGTGTTTGCGTGCGCGTGCGTGTGTTCACGTGCATGCTTGTGGTTGACCTTCAGATCACCTTCTGTTCCAGTCCCCCCCCCCCCCTCATCCGTCGCCCCCATTTGAGCGCCCAACTTGGTACGATTTGACTGATCCCTGATTAACATGGAGGACCGGGTCATTGCTACATGGCCACCTGGGAGGGAGGGAGTTCAATTGTTGAAGTGTGTGTGTGTGTGTGTGTGTGTGTGTGTGTGTGTGTGTGTGTGTGTGTGTGTGTATGTGCGTCTATGAGTGTGTGTGTGTGTGAGGGGCAACTGTTAATTGGCTGTTATAGAACAAAACAAAAGACAGGATGTAGAAGTAAAAGTGTAACACTTCTTCACTTGTGCACGTGCTCATCAACACGTTGGGTTTCTCTCCTTCGAGAACCCGGGCGCGAGACAAAGAGGGCGATCCAGAGGTGTGACGGCGCCGGGGAGGGGCCGTGATGGAGGGAGCGGCAATGGCCCGCTGTGAGGGGAAGGGGAGGGAGCAGATGGCTGCGAGAGAAAAACAGATGATAAAAGGGGATGAGTGACAAACGAGGAGACCTCGCCACGCCCAGCGGTGGGTTAACCGGGAGAATATCCATCCTCCGATTAAATGTCTCACACAGTTTCAAGACCACAAAAGCAGGAAATCGTACCTTTCATTCCCGCTTAACCGTAAATCTTCTTTCTAAAGAATGTTTTATTATTTAGTCGCGTTTTTGATCCCCAGTCCTCCTCCCGACCTGCGTCTTTGCTCGCTGGAGGCGCTCATTTGTGGATTCTGTCACACTTTGGAAGCCAGATCTGTCAGCCCCCACCGAGAGAGGAAAATGAGACAGAGGGGGAAGATGTGAAGATCTGCGGGTCGAGCCACCTCCCGATAATTACCCCTCTCACCATGCGCTGTCATCCTCTAGGTGGTGTGAAATGTAGGCCGCCGTCCTAAAAATAATCCCGCCGTTCGGGATCACGCGCCCTCACTTTCATGAATGACTCCCTCCAAACCAGCTTTGCGTCCTCCCCCACTCTGTTCTGTCCCACCTGTCTGAATGTGGGTCTGACCCCTCCTCATCTAGGAACTAATGTGTTGTGATTGAGGCCTGGATTAAAGCAGCAGGGCGGAGCCTATTTCAAAACTGCTGCCGGGCCCTTTTTGCCTCGGATCCCTGCCGGACATCGTTCATC
Organism: Takifugu flavidus; assembly: GCF_003711565.1. Lineage (NCBI taxonomy): Eukaryota > Metazoa > Chordata > Actinopteri > Tetraodontiformes > Tetraodontidae > Takifugu > Takifugu flavidus. Next base: position 4,354,316 of record NC_079537.1, on the reverse strand, counting down.
ATTTTTACGTCTGCATAAACTCGTGATTTGCGTCTGACTCTTTTACAGGCCGATTGATTTGTCCGACTGGCTGATTCTGCACTCTGCAACCGTCCTCATTCACCTTCTGTAAACAACTGCTCGATGGTCACCTTTTACTGTCGGACACAATCATTCAGGCGTAGCGCGGCTCCACCGTTTATCAGTGATGCTTTCTCTGTGATTGTCAGGTATTATTTGACGGTTCAGAGTTTATAGGTTTGAATTCAAGGATAAACAAAAAAACCCCGAACAACTCGGAGGTGAAAACGCTTTCTAGTTTACTGCCACGCCACAAACCTGCTGCCTCGCTGAAAAGAAGAACGCGACACCTTACGCGCACATTCCAGAAATGCCACTGCAGATCGTTTAGGAAGAGCTGCGACTCCAAACGCCAAGGTCAGAAGTCCGTCAGCAACGTATGATTCAGCTTGTTATCAGCAGGATGAGGTGTATCACCCCGGGGTAGGTTATAAAACAACCACCCTCGGGCGGGACAAGATGAAGTAATACATATATAATAAAATGTGTCCTTCTGAGTAATTCTGACTGATGTTCAGGGTCCATCTTTTCACTGCAGGTGCAGCAAAACTAGCCTTTGATAGCTGATGCTGGCGCTGCCTACCTCTATAAAAAAAAGCAAATAGGCACATGAGAGAATATTGGGTTTTTTAAATAAATGTGACATTTCCATGTGACTCAGACAAGCAGTTGTTCTCCTCCTCCCTTCATGCTTGCCGCAGAGGTGCAACATGAAGTGACATACACCGTATAAACATAATATATTGAATCGAATCGGGGGAAGGCAGCGGGCTGTAGGGAGGTGAGACTTTGTAGTTTGGATTAAATCTGCATGCATTCGCATCTGTGCGTTTCCTCCTGGGATCGGGAGTCATTTGTAAATCCTTCACCCTTCTTACGCTCCCTTTCATCCCCCCCCAGAGCCCTCTTCCTCTGATCCCTCTTTGTTTCCCACCACATCATTGCCTCCATCTTCCATACACATAATTTCACGTAGCACATTACAGTTGCCCTTTACCTCCTATAGCTCTATTTTTGGCATCTCAACTATCAGGGCTTTGCTTCATCTTTCATGCCAGGGGCCCCTCCCCCCCCTTGTTTTTCACCTGTGCTTTTCTCCACCTCTGATCCTTTGTTCACGTCTGCGATGCTGCAGCAATCGGCAGGCTGAGAATCCCGTTTATTAGACTCTTGCGCTGCTCTTCTCCTCTCACTCCCTCCATCCCTTCGTGCCTCATCCTCTGTTCCCATCCTTGGGCATCGGCTCTTTCATGCTGGCCCCTCTTTGATGTCTCCCCCCATAATAAATCACGATGTCTCTGTCAGCAGTCAGTCCCATCTCAGATCTGGTCCAAACGACGAGCTAATCTAAAGGGCAGAGTGTGACGGGGGAATTTTTGGTGCCTGTTGGTGCTTCTTCCCTCTCTGTCCTTTCATACAACCTGTTCAGCAATGAAAGGAACCTTTACTCAAACTCAGAGGAAGCAAAGAAGTAACAGGAAGTGTATGGAATGGAATAACATTGTTTCCCAACTTGCATTCCTGCAGCAGCAAGAGTAACCAAATAGCCGCTAATATTATTGCATCGCTTGGTGCAATGCAAATAAGTGAAGTAGACATATTCAAGATGGCTCTGCTTCAAAACCAACTGTACATCTTTCTTTAGGAAGCTTTGCCACTTGCTGCAGCTTGTTCTACCTTCTGCTCGCTCCTTATATTTATCTTCATTCTTCCCATTCTCTCCTGCCACACAGGCGCAGGTGTCAGCGCCACAGTGCACATTAAACATGGCTGCACTGCGAAGAGCTATCAGATCATTTGTCAGTGTTCCGAAGGCAACAGCCAGGCTTTATGTAAAATGCACATATGTAATTTAACACCTCTATCTTGTGTACCAAGTGGCTAACTAGCCTACATTAAGTAAAAAATGCATGGGATACAAGAAGGCTGATTTAATATTTCCTGTTCTGTGTACTGATTAGCATTACTGATTACCCACATCCTGACCTGAGATAACCTCAATATCTAAGACTCCACCACCCTCTTGTCAAAACTACAGTTGGTTGAAAAACACTTTTGCAGTCTTTGACCATATAGAGCGACTTTGACCCGTCTGAATGACGTCACCCTGTTGTTTTTGCTACTCAAAAAACAGGTCGGAGAGTTTGGGCTCCATTGGGGACCCATCATCTGGTGACCGAAGAACTGCACGTTCTTAGACGAGCACTTTCAGATTTTTGCTTCTATTTAAAATCTGACAGTGCCTCCGTTTACATTCACAGGATATTTTAGGGCAGAAAACTCTTCCCAACACATTATTTTCCCACCTCAAAAACCACAACTGCTGTAATCATTCAAACAGCGCGGCAGTGCGGGTGTAATGCGAGGTGTGGTGTAAATGGTGCTTTGATTGATGGTCGCATTGCAGGGTGGTAATTGGCAGGCCGAGGACGCAGCGGCGTGCTCCAAATATGGCGAGACTCCTCCGAGTCCAACGGTCTGAGGAAGGCACGAGATTAGCGGCGTTGCGCAATCGGATTAATGCTACAGTTAGGAGATTTTTGTTTTTAATGATGATAAAATGCAGCGTGGGTTTGTGTGTGTGTGTGAGAGAGATATATAGAGAAAGAGAGAGAGACACAGAGAGAGTAATAGAGGGAAGAGAGACTTGCTGCTGTTAGATAAATGACATGTGTCATCGCTGCAGCAGTACACTGGCAGCAGAAAATAGCTTCAATTTGTTACATGACAATCTCAACTTGTCACACACACACATGTACGTGTGAGAGCACACACACACACACCCACACACACACACGCTTGCACAGCATTTTACAAATGGGAACAATGTCTGTGCATGAACTACAGGGGAAAATGACAGTTTTGACCTTGTTAAGGTGCCTGCGCAGTAGAAAGCCAGACACTTCGACCATTTTTCAGACAATGATCCATATTTAATAACTTCCAATGAGCAAAAATCAGGAACAGCTACAACGTCAGATCCCCAAACCTCTTTACATAGTCAGCTCTATATTAATACAAACATAACGCCTTTATTTTATCTTATAAGTTGAATGATTTTAAACATTGGGTTATTTGCTCTCATCTCCATGTGGTTGATTAACGGTTGAAGTCCATAGTGGCGACTCCAGACAGGTGTGTCTCTGAATAACAGCAACCGTCCGGTGTAATTGGATGTAGTCAGGTTTGTGCCGACGGGTTACTAACGTGGAAACGAACCCTGCAATTAGTCACTCCCTTTCTCACAGTCGTCCGGTCGACTCACTTCCTCCTGTACGCTCGACCGCCTCTCCCATCATTCAGCTCAGGTGTGTGCCTGTGTATGTGTGTGTGTGTGTGTGTGTGTGTGTGTGTGTGTGTGTTTTAAAAGCAGGCTTCTGGTCACCATAAAGCCTGTGGCTGTCACACAGAGCTGTCATAACAGACCTGACTCCTCCTCCGAGGACCACACATGGCTGCGTATGATTAGTTTGCGTATCTGAAACGACATGATTTGATGTGACAGCGTGTGAGAGGACGCGTGCATGCGCACATGGCTTGGGTTTCTACATGGACATGGAGGGAAAGCCACTCTGTGTGTGTGTGTGTGTGTGTGTGTGTGGGGAGCGGTGTGTGAGGGTGTCAGTCAGATCACCCTTGTGCTTTCCAAGAACAGTGAATTTCAATATAGAACTGATTTAAATTAGATAACACACACACACACACACACACACATCCTCATATTCCCATCTTTCTGAAGACTTCTGCGGACATAATGCCACTCCCCAGCTCCATACCCCGTGCCTAACCCTCATGACTACAACCTCAACCCTTAAACCATGTCTGAACCCTCAGTCCTTTGAAGTTGTGAGGACCAGCTACTATGTCCTCAAATCACTGGTAGCAAGTTTTTTGTTACTTATTATTTAGCACGTAAAGAACACACACAGATATCATCTAACAAAGGTCTCTCTCTCTCTCTCTCTCTCTCTCACACACACACACACACACGCACACACACACACACACACACACAGAACTGGGCTCAGCCACTGCTTCTTTAGTGATAACTATGTCAATTTAATTTCACAGCAGGAAGGTTATTGAATGTTTCATCCTCTGCTGCTGCTGGTTTTACATTTGAAATTACGGTGGGGTGCTGGATGGGTGGGTGAGTGTGTGGGGGGTGGGGGTGTCTGGTAAAGCCTTTATTCTCCATCTAACAGATAGTTGAATGTTCATTACCAATGATTTACGTGCAGAGGACTGAATATCTGTGTCTGGCCGGAAATGAAAAGGAAGCATTTTGTCCTTTGATTGCTGATCCAAGATCTTGCCTGAACGTGCACATTCAGGCTAGTTTGAAGATATGTGCACATTCTTAGTGTAGTGTAGAGTGAAAAGGGTCCATTTGTGCAAACCTGTCCTACTGAATTGCGGACACGTTGCTTTTCCCTTCCCCAGTAAGAGATAATATGGAAATTGTAAAGCTAACACTGCTAATAAGCTGTTCTGGCTGTAGAAAAATACCGGCAGCCAAAACAGCTTATTAGTTTAAACTGCTTTTGCTGCCCATGCAGTCGCTGGGTGAGCCGCCTCTGCAGGTAACGCCAGAGCCAATGAGATGAAATGAAAAGGCCCCAGCTGCTGGGGGTGGGGATTGATGAGGGACCGAGGGAGTGAACAGGCGATTCAGTCCTACCGATGTGTTCCCTTCGCCGACGGACAGAATGTTCCCCAGTCCATCCAACTGCCATTCCTTCAAAATTGTTCACGAAGACACCTGCAGCGAGGCTGTGCAACACCCCCCCCCCCCCAGCGCCACCGCCACCGCCACGCGGGGGGAACTAATCTGGCTCTTACTTCATCTTATATGTTGGCTTGTTGAGTGTAAGCGCAAAACAGACCCTTTTTAAAAAATAAAATCCACAATTTACATGACAGAGGAGCCAGGCGGCGGAATCGGCTGGACTCCTGAATCCCGAAACACCGGGAGCTCCGGTCTGATGACTGCAGCAGCCGATGAAGGCAAAATATACCTTCATTAGGGATGCATGCTGATCGTGCCTGGGTTTGCAAACAGCACGGCCCAAGTCGTATGAAAATGGACCTCAAAGAAGAGGAATTCGTCCTCTTCCGTTTAAATCATGAGAGTTATTTCAGCTATTCTTGGGCAAAGTTACATCATAACATATGTAATATGATCATTTCGTTAGAGAAAATTATATTCTGGGCATACAAGGTGATCTGTTTTCACCACACTCACACACATCATCTTCCTCTGGAAGTGTGACCCTAAATGCAGGGAAGCATTTAGCTCACTGTAAAAGGGGTAATGCCTCATTATGACAGAATAACGACGCCGGAATGGAGCAGGATCCATCCCAATCTCCTCAGAACAGTAATACTGTACTATCAGACAGCCTGCAGCAGCAGAGGGTAATCCTGGACATTTAATGTATAGCCACGCTCTGCACCTCACTCAGGGGCTCAGCGCCGGTTGGTATCAGTATCCAGCAGACACGCGCGCTAACTTCGACACGCGCGCTGCCTTTGAACCGCGGCTCCGCCGGTTTCGGCCCCACTCATACAAATTCCACCCTCTGCTTACACATTCAGGATTACCGACCGGCTCCAGCAGGCACACACCGTGAAAAGCCTTTTCACTTACTGTCATAATCTCCTTAATGAGGCGTTTCCCCTCCAAAAAATCCTGTCAATGGGTCGTTTATCAACACCCTGCAAGGCGAATAAATGACAGTTCTTGAGACTCACAGGCACTAAAATAATGAAAAATCTCTATAAAAATATATATATAAATGTGTAAAATATTTGGAATAATAAGCAAAAGCCTGCAAATGGACATGCCAACAGTCCTCAGTGCCAGTTGGATGAGGACCAAGTTCCTCATTCTTCAGATATTTATCTTATTCCATGTATCATTTTTGACAAATAACATAAATTCTTTACGAGTCAGGCAGCAACAACTTTTAAGTTGTTTCCAGCAGACTAGACTGCTAGTCCCAGGTGGTCAAATGTAGACCTTCAACTCTTGTACTGGTGCACAAAAGTGATTATCCTTAATAAATATTGATGATTTCTCATGTGGTCCAGGTATTATTCTGATAAAAACCACAAATCTGGATTCATTTCAAGGCGTCGCTGCGATGAAGAGCTCCGCCCCTTTGCCGCTGCCTTCTGACTGCGGCGCTGCCTCGGTCACTGAAGCTGTAATCCACAAGCAACCTCGGCTTATTAAGAGGCTTAGCCTGAACATTCCCCCTCAGTGAGTTGCTTGACTTTCAGCAGCGGGGACGGATCTCAACGCAGCTGAGTTTTATTGTCCACAATCTACTTTGCTTTCATTTCACTTCACTTCTTCCCGTCTTTTTTCTTTCTGTTTTGTCACGCTCTCAGTTCACATTCTTGCCGGGCTCCTCCGGGGTTTTCCCCCCCTTGAACCGTTAAAAGTTTGCCTCGGACTCGTCGCGCCTCAGCCCTCCACCAAAGCGCTCCGACTGCAGACAGTCGGGCTGTGACTTAGCGTAAACAAGGCGCGGGAAAAAGAGCCAGACTGAAATCGCATATTAACAGATTAAGAGATAGCCAGTGGTGCCGATTTACCCTCTCTGAAGGTCTGTCTGACTGCATTCCAGCTCCCCGCCTCAGATAAAGATGCTGAAATATCACTATAAAAGTGTCCTATTTAAAAGTTGGGTTCGACCCTGGGTTTCGTCAGACCACGGCTCTTTTGAGACTACATGTTTGTCTCTGTCACACCTAGCGGTGCCTCCATCTTCCCAAAAAGAAGCATCTTGTTGCCACATGTGTTCTGCAGCTGCTTTAGTGTTGCTGCAGGACTCTTCCTGTCATTTCACCAGCTTTGGGGCAACATCGGGCTCTTGTTAATGCCACTGCTGGGCCACATTTTACCCACTTGATCCTCAGCACCTTGTAGGTTATCTTATATGCTCTTATTTCCCAGTGAAATTTCTCCTAGAACAGCTGAACCTTACTTTGGAATGATCAGAGTCTGACTTCAAGAAAGATGTCAGGTCTGGTTGAAGACGTTCCTGTCGCCCCATCAAATTCCAATCAGCCTGGCTGTACGGGGTCCCAACGAGAGTCACCTGGAGGCCAAAGCAGCTGCCACAAAGACGCTGAGGTCACGCTGAGGTCACAACCTACACGGATGTCACCTCAGTGGCTGCCTAGAACGAAACACTGCACCCTGGGGTCTCAATTACACGTCGAGGTGACTGGATTAGAAGATAAATGTCTACGGACAGCTAAATTCATGTGCGATGAATCCACGTTTGTTCCCGCCACCATTGACAGGCAGAGATAACAAGGTGGCAGCGGCCCGGCGTGCGACTGTATCAACGAGCCGCACAAATCCAGCGAATGCACAACAAATGCGGACGCTAACTCGCCTTCACACACAATTCCTGCCTATAATTGCCATTTTTTACTCACCGCCCGTCTCTCATGAAGCTGCTTTCTTCGCTTTGATTTCAACGTCACACTCACGTTACATCTAATGCACGCGCTCTTCCGCTCACCCCCACTTTGTCCCTTTATTCTTCCTGCTCGTCCTCCTTTGAAAGTTCCACCCTCCCACCTCAGCTCCTTCCCCCTCCCTGCTGTGTTGTTTATATATATATTTTTCCTACACTCTCTGCCTCCCGTTTCCTCTCCAGCCGGCCGTCAACATGTAAATTACGTCCCACAAATGCAAATCTTTCCCGGTGTCAGAGAAGACCTCCGGTGGAGACAGAATATTCCCAGCTTCCAAGCCTTCAAATCATTGTAGTATGAAGGTGACCTTGAAAACTGAATAAAAACATGCAATTGAGTGCCTGCTTTATTGTTTAAATCTTTTTTATGAAGGTTGCTATGACTACGACACAGCGCTATACGGGGTATTTAAGATTTCCATGGTTCCAGGTTGGCAGGCTGCTTTTTTATTAGATTATGTGACTTCGTAGCATTTGTAATGAGCTTCAGAGGAGGAATAACATAAGTGTGTGGGTACTGTGATAATGTTTTACAGCCCTTATTGCCCAGCTTTTAACTACACCATCAATTTAAGTGGGGAGGCGTGATCATTTCAAACTCATCAGGACGGCGGCGAGCGTGTGGATCATCACAGTAGGTCAGTGATGTTCTCAGTGCTTTATGGTATCAGCCCAGTGAGATCGTCACATTCTGAAGGAGGTTGTGTCCAAGCGGTGGCAGCAGCTTGTGCCGGAATGCTGATTTGAACGGTTTACCTGCAGATTTCTCTTCCTTAATCGTAACGTTCTTGGACTTCAATGATTCCGTTGACGGCGCTCAGTCGCCTGACAGCAGCTTTAAGTCATCAGGATGCCTCAGTCCTTGGAGATCTTCTCTTTCGTCTGTTCTTCGCTGCCATCTGCTCTTCTCTCATTCTTTGCCACGCTGCAACGTTCTTATGAGCTGTACACACCCTCTTGTCGTCTCTCGCTTTGTTCTTTGTCCCTTTTTCATGCCGTTTTAAATAATTTATCTGGTGACCTTTGTTCGATGTTTTTACACCCTTTCATGTCTTCGTACATATAAATATATATATGCGATGTTCAGGGACGTGTGCGGAATTGCGCATAGACATTCATCAGCAGGTATGTGTGTGTGTGTGTGTGTGTGTGTGTGTGTGTGTGTTGCCGGGTGACTGTCCTCAGGGCAGCTCTCCACACCAGAAGAGACAAGCAGCTGACCAGCTGTCCCCCTCGCAGCTAGCAGCATGGCGTCTCTTGTGTCTATTCCTTCTATCGTTCTCTCCCTCATCACCCTTCACGCCTCAAACCCCCCATTTTTTACCCCTCCTATTTCCCGCTCTTCCACTCCCACCGCACTTTGTTCTCGGACTTCTATTGTCCCGTTATCAACGGCCCCAATCTCACCTTCCCGTTGAGCCGAATGAGCCACGTTGCCCGTTGCATTATAGGTCTTTTTTGTCCTTTGTTGTTCCTCGGCGCTTCGATTCCCCCGCTCCCCCCGCGGCTTAAAGTTAACATCATGGCACTCTCATCCGACAGTTTGTCTCTGCCGTTGTATTAAATATACATCTGCTTTGGAATTGAGAACAGGAAAGAAGGGGAGAGCAGAAGGCAGATAAGGAGCAGATTCTTTTGTCTGCGCGGGAACACGGGGATTTGGCTGCTGTCTTCATTATGGAAGAAAAGGGATCTGGAACTTCAATAGTTTCATCCTAATGGGCTGATCTCGTGCTTTTCACTGCTCTCTATAATATTTGAATCTGCAGCTTCAGCTCTAGCAACACCCTGAATAGATTTCAGACGCCATTTTGGGCCTGGTTTGATGTCAGCTGTTTAAGCTGGTTCCTGCTCCATATTTGTTTTCTCTCCCAGTTCCTGGGAGATCCGGCTTTTGTTCTGCTGTGGAGGCTTTAGTACCGGTGTGTGTCATTGCACTGTGGCTGAGGCCTCTCAGGTTTTAACGCGTTTAAGACTTGACGAGGATAAGAAGTGTCTCCAGCCTTATTGCAATGTGCCCCATTTTAAATTCAATTTAGGAGAAAGGTTTAACTCTAGTGAACAAACACATCAGCAGTCGGAGCTGATAGATAATGGGAAGAAACCATTTTCCAAAGTCCAGGCGAGCAGAGGGAAAGCAATAAAGACTCAGCCTTTTAGAGACACAGGAGTTTGGATCAAAAGAGAGCATCAAAAAGGGAAAATGTAAAATCGACCACGGAGAAGAGGTGATTGTGTGGAGAGGGCTGACATTGCAGGAGCATTCTGTGTCATCGCCCCATACTCAGACCCTAGAACACACCACACGAGTACCCACACACAACCCCCTCACACCTTCCCTTAGCATTATTTGGCCCTTTTACATTTATAGCAACAGGCTTCATCCTTCCTCTGCATTATTCAGCTTTGCAGTAATCCTAAACTAAACCTAAATGCCGGGATTACAGAACCAGGGAACACCTTTGCTGCTCTTTATAAAACACCATGGAAATGCTGAACGTATTCAGCCATCAAGCGTGTTGCTGAAGGCTACAGGATAATGCCAGGTAGCACGTGAAGCAATGAGGAAATGAACTTGCACAGGAAATCAATGCAGTCTGATGGATGCTAGCATGCACACAACGTGACAAGCAAATGCATCATTAGGTGTGTTTACGTGCGTACTGAAGTCGGACTACAGTTGCCTGCTCGATGCGTAATTTACTTTCTGTTTACAAAGGAGTTTGCAGTACCTGGATTATGGGTGGAGTCACGTGACCCCAGGTGACCTTTGAAGTCACACACAACAATCCATAAGCAAGTTAGCCAGCGAGGGAGCCGCCACAGCTAAAACTTCATATATTCTGCTTTAGAAGCACCTAAGAGGCAGAGTGAGCTCATGTGGTGAACATATAGGGGCTCACAAAGGATGACAGAAACGAGGATACCAAAAAGGACGGCATCTTTTTAAATAAATCTCCATTTTGGATTTTGTGCCTGACCTAAACTTTCAGGTACAGAAACATTGCGGTGCCTCCGCATCTTTCCGATAACACTTAGATATACTGAGTCAGTATGGGTTTGTAAAGGCTGATTCTGGGCTGATTCTAGTCGGCCTACAGGGTCCACGCATGCATTTTATGTACTTGAACCACCACAGGAATTCGGTTTCCTTGTGTTCACATAAATGCACTCATTGTCTTCCTTATTTCCCCTGTATGTGAATAAATACTGCATGTATGAGTGTGCGGATCAAAATATGACTTAGGGAAACTCTGTAATAACTTATATATGAACTGGTGTTCTTTGTAGATTAGCTCACTTCTGCGACTGGTGTTTCTTCATTCTACTGATTTACGCCTCCTTTGGGGAAGAACATTAATAATAAAAGCACCGAGACAACAGAGTCACAATCTGGATGGTGGTAACAATAAAACAGGGCCGCCGATGATGGATGGGCAGGGCTAGCTGAGAGATACCGAAGCACGCTAGTGTGAGTGTGTGTGTTTAAACATGTTTAGAGACAATAGGTGACAGATGGGCCAAGCAGCATTCCCTCTGTGGCTTTGAGACTAGAACATGGCTAATTACATCTTAATTAAATATGACCTGTCTGTCCCCCACTCCTCTGTGTCCACTGATGACACGCGTGCTTGTGTTTGAAGTAGAGTCAAACCTCTCGTGCATGTGTGTATGAGCCTGTATGACCCTCAGTGTTCCACTCCGAACAGTTTTGGTTGCATTTTATGGTTCTTAAAAGATCACAGTGGAAGTCAAGGCTGATCTCACCCCACTCATATCACGTTAAGCAAGACACTATTTTCCATTACACCCTCCATCCAATGCCAGAGCGACTCCTGTAGGAAGTTTGGTAGATTCCAGTCTTGCTGACTCTCTCTGACAGTAACGGTATCTGCTACATTAGTGGTGTGATGTCATAGCGGCGTTCCCGCGCACTAAGAAAACTTTACAGAAGGGGGGAATTGTGATGTTACGTTTAGGAGCAAAACTCTGAATTCTCTTTCTCTGATGAATCCTCTTTGGACTTTAATCCCTAAGAAGTGACAGCCAGTGAGGATTCACCCTGTTGACTCCATCTATGCGTGTGCCACAACAATGGAAAGGTACCAGGAAGTGCTTTTGGTATCATGCCCGGGACTCGCTTGTCGTTGGTTTATTCTGCTTTCGTTCCACCAGGTTAATGAGGGCTTGTTTTGTCCTCATTAACCAGGTCCTTGATGTCATCTTTGCCGGTCATTTTGGGTTTGACTTAGCTTGTTTGGAACACCGGCCCAGTTAGTCACAAAAAACTGAAAACTGGTGCCAGGTACTATGGAAAACCCTAAAAACTGATAGTGGAAAAGCCCCATCTGTACATTAAAGTGCCTTAATGGAAATATAACTGCCTACCACATCAAAATGAAATATACTTCTAAGAAAAACGCACTAGCACAGGTGGAAAAAGAATGTTGACCTCTGAATGTCTGTGAAAATGTATGGTTTGTTCTTAAAAATGATTCCTTCTAAACTATCTCAGCTCTTATGGTGTTGCTCATCGAGAGCACCGTCAGGGTCACACCACTTGCCAATGGAGACATATGGGGGACGCGTAGAGGACTGACCGTTGTTGGAACGCAGGGCCCTCGCAGAGATGCCATTGGTCCCCATCCCTATGGGATGGTGAGCACCGGTTCCATCCACCACTCCTGCCTCCCCAGGCTGCTTCAACAGCTCTGTCAGAGTCCTGGAGGAAGAAAGGAAAACAGAGATTAACGCCCTTCCTGTTTAAAATGAATCACAAACACACCAAATGTAGACAACAACAACAATTTACAAAAGTACACAAAGAGGACTGAAGGAAGTAGGACTGAGGCAGAAACGTTAAGGCACCGTAAAAAAAGGAAGAAAAAAAAAGACTACCCTCGCTTCCAAAAACAAACCCGACTTAAATTCAAAACAGAGGAAGAGGAGATGAAAAGCTCCAGTCTCTGGATGTTGGCCAAATGGGAGCATCAGTCATTTATAAAATATAAAGTACCTTCCCATCTCGCCATCTTTTATTGTTTGATGCCTTTGAACAAGTACTGACGCCTCTTCGAAACTAGAACACAGGCAGGAAAAAGGTCCTCCAGCATGCAGAATTAACTCCAGCTGTAAACAAGAGCTGGCTCGGCGTTCGGTCGGAAATGCGCTCCGTTAAATAAACAGCGGAATCCTAGAAACCTTTAGGTGAAAAAAAAATCACTAATGCAGTAACTAAAACTAAACACGTGATAGAAAAGCAGAATCAAACCAAAGAAGAGGCGAAATCCCGATGCAGCTGACATACAGGCAGGTTCCCTTTTGCCCTTTAACAACTAATTTTCTACGTAAACACGAGTCGTGACCACAGATGCAGCCAGCAATGTTTAACTGAGGCCGTTGATCTGCATGTCGTGGAAATAATTGGGTTCATAGTGACAAATGGCTTATTTTGCTGTCATTTTGCAGCTCAAGTTGGGGCACATTCCAGTTCTGAGCAAGAAAATAGAGGAAATAGATGTTTACAGTTGGGACTCCCCCCCCACCCCCAAATAAACTGACTTGTCAAAGTGAGCCCATGTGTGACTGCAGTTTAATTGCTGTCAAAAGGTTAAAGGAAACAGCGCAGACAATATCGGCACCTGCTGCATGTGGGTCTCCTGAGACCATCTGGAAAAGAATTACAATTAATAAACATCTAAGCAATTTTCCATATGAGTGACTGGACATAACAGAGAGCTCAACGTATCCACACACAAGGAGCTGAAGAAAATATCGATCTCTTGGACGTAAAGGTGTTCCAGTCATTTCTGTCTTGTAAGGGTAAAGGGGCTATCTTGGGGGGAGACAGATTAATCCATTGACATTGTTCCTAATAGGAAAATTGGTCTGTTTATAACAAATCAATACAAGAACAACATTTTGGAACAAACTAAGTGCACAAATTGAGATTCCAGTGTATTCTGAGGATGCAGAGGAACGTGGCATGAGAAAAAACTCCTCCTTTGGTGCCAGACAGATCTCGCAACACCACTGTCAGGTGTTTCAAATGAAGTGTCGAAAAGGTTATTTGGAGCCCTGCGATGCCAGTGTGAGCGCAGCTTCATGAGCGTCATCGAACATCGTCTATTTTAACAGCCTCTGTAGTTTGGGATGAATTTTCCACAGCAAAACTGTGACAAACTCGAGCAGATTCAACCGAACGTGCAGCCACAACAAACGATTTGGATTTAGCTACACTTTTAATTGCTGTCTGGGGGGGGGCTAATATTCTCTGTTCTGTGTTGTACTTGTTGTGTCACAGCTTATCTGCACTCTCTCTCTCTCTCTCTCACACACACACACACACACACACACCCTCTGTCCTGGAGCAGGATTTGGGATGTGATTAGGGTCCTTTCACTTTCCCGATGTGATGGCAACGCACTCAGGGCAACTCCTCTTCATCTTTTCCCAGTTCAGGCTGGGGTCACTCATGATTAACACTTGCGGGTAAATAAAATATAAGACAAGACATTTTGGGAATAACAGCCTCAGATTTAATGTTGATTTCAGGTGCAAGTTTTTTAAGAAAATCTCACACGTAGGCAAATCCATCGGGGGCATTTATGTCACGGTCAACTTGCCTGTCAAACAATTGGAAAACAAATGACCATGGCTACCAGTGTGTGTGTGTGTGTGTGTGTGTGTGTGTGTGTCAGTGGACGACAATGCCTCAGCACCCTGATTGTGCATCAACGTGCGCGCTATTGTTTTCAGTTGACAAAGAGTGCTTTCTGCTAAAAATAAAGTGAGAAAAACACCCCACGGTTGTTCACAAGAGATTCGGTGTTGTTACACACACACACACGCACACAAGAACACACACCTCCGGGTGCAAACACACTGGCTCCCCTGGGTCTATGTTTTCCATCTGAATCACTCTTCACTGTCTCAGCAGGTTAGTTTATCTTACAAGGCTCCCCGCAGATGATTCCAGGGGCCTGGAATGCAGCATCAGACTGAGCATAGAGATGCAGTTTTCAAACACACACACACACACATAAACACACACACACACACACGCATCAGGATGCAAACTACCCACCCACCACAACATCTCTTAATCGCTACCCATGAGAATTACAAAGTGACTCATCTCTCTGCACCATCAATGGAGATATCCTTATTCTTTAGTTTCAAGTGTTTTGTTTTACTATGTATTTTGAATTGTTTAGGTAGTTTATATCTGCCGCGAGCTCTGATATCCTGGTAGTTTACAAAGCTTCAGGACTGAATTCAATTCACTGCATTTCAACGCAATCTTCTGAAAGTCCCGATGCAGATCAATGAGCGTTGGTTCTCGACAAGAAGCACCGTGAGTCTATTCACAAAATTGTATTTCAACTTGATTTCCGACATCTTGCCTTGTCTTTTTCCCCTGAAACCTCACATTTAAAAAATAATAAAATTCTCCTCTGATGTGTTTTTTTTCTCCTCACCTGTGGCCCTTATCCTCCTCTGTAATCTACTTTTCTCTTTTCACTAGAGACATTTCACAGTATCGGAGCTGACAGTTTTGACGTGAAAACGGGGGGGAAAAAAATCACGGCGAGACAGCGTTTCGATTAAAAACAAAACAACATATTGATGTTAAAGTCTTCAGGTGAGCGCTGCTAGCTATATTCCAATAACAGTGTGTGTGTGTGTGTGTGTGTGTGTTTTTGGGCTTTCTGGAGTTTCATTTATGACCTTTCCAGGATTCACAGCGGTCAATTGTTTCATACAGTTTACTGTCTCCTGAAATGAGATTCTTTTTTCTTCCATCTAAAACCATCTGTGTTCTCCACATTTCCTCCATTTCTCCCCAATAGCGTTTGTGTTTCATCTTGTCCCCTTCGCACGTATACATTGAAGGTATCTTTCTGATGTTGTTCATGCTTGAGTTTGGATTCTGCCTTTGGATTTTGTTGTTCGGAAAGTCCTATTTGCTGATCTAATGCGGCGCCCTCTTCAGAACCGGAAAAGAATTTCAGAAATACACTATTAAATCCTCACTGGATTTCAGCTCATCTGTGTTCTGGACATAAAGTAAATGGCTATATTAGCAACAGGTTAACATTTGATGATTTGAGAGTTGAATTCCATGTACCGATGTACACATTTAGGGGGTTGGGGCTACTCAGCACCATCACCTTCAGAGTCAGATACAGCAGACAGTGCAGCTAAGTGGACACTGGCCTCATACGCAAGGTCCTGACACACCAACGCAGCATTTGTGTGCACATATGTGAGCAGAAGCAGGCACGTTGACACGCTTTAGCTGCCAGATAGCGCACCCTTGCAGACTTGGTACAGAGCCTGGGTCGCCCTCCCAACATGTTCTGGTCCTATTAAAGCTGACAGTTGCCAAATAACATCCCTTGGCATGGCCGAGCTACACGCATGCTACTGGCGGTCTGTGTTCTCTTGCGTGAGCGTGTGCTTTGTGTGTGAGCCGACATATGAGGGGTCAAAGCAAACACAAAAGTGACACTCGTTATCAGCTCAACTCATCGCTCCATCAATTAATTAGCAGAAATGTCAAACAATAAGTGTTATCAGGGAGATGGGAGTCGACTTCATTAACACAATAGCAACGATTCATAAATGAAAAGAACACTTACATTCTTTCAGCCATTTCAATGAACATCCTCTAAAAGCACGAGGAACACTATGAGTAGCATTTATGCTAACATGGAACATGTCAGTAAACTATTCATTTAAACTCCTTTTCCCTAATCTGCAACAATGTGTCAATCGTTTCTGCATACCTCAAGTTCGACCTTGGTTTATATTAGCAATGCTGGCCACCCCCCCACCCCCCACCCATATTTGAATGCGGTGCATCACCTCCATCTGTTTTCTAATAAACATTACCCTCCTGCAAAGCAGCCGTTCAATTTGTCTCCTTTAGATTCCCTCCAATCAGCATCCAGTCCACACACGACTTCTAGCACACAGTGTTGCAGAGTGCCTGGAAGGCAAAGAGCAGCTAAATAACAAAATAAACACATTCGTGGCCAGCATGCTGGAAGCAAAGTGAACCAGTCGCTGGCAGAGTCTCAGCGCTGAAACTGTGGCACCACTGTGGATGATGTCACAGAAAAAATACCATATGTCAACCAATGAGTCACCACCGGGGTGCATTATTTTTGGTCCTGCTTTAATTTAGAAATAAGCCAACACACGTACGTGCACACGCGCGCAAACACAAACTCCTCTGGGGATTTGTTTTCAACTGTTCAGCGGAGTGAGTCGCACATATCACACGCCTGCGTACCCCCCCCCCCCACACACACACACACACACACACACACACATACACTCGCAGACACATCCATTATTCATCCTGTGAAGACTTTGTCATTATTGATAACACACAAGTGCTCACTCTATGATGTGCTCATCATCCATCACCGCGCCGACATGGAAAAATATCGATCCGTTTTATCAGATATTGATTGGCGGTGGTTAAATAGCTGCTCCTGTGACCATACAACAATTATCCGTAACTGCTTGGATATTAGGTTTGCTCATTTCCCCCCCAGGGTTTTTGCAGATCTATTAAAGGGAAGGCTGTCCCCTAGGACACAGGGGTCATCATCCCAACCATCCATCTCTTTGACGGCACGCTGAGATCAATCCAGCCCTTGTGCCTTTTATCGAAGCCCAGGTGGAACCAACACAACCTGTAAACATCGTTTACTGTAAATATGTCATGACCAGGGCAGCGATGATGTATTAGCGGCATCACGGCGCTCTATCACAACGCCGTCGGGAGTGGTTGTAGGAATTGGTTGCACACGTGAACGGAGGAGTGAAGCGACCTTGGACTGTCGCCGCAGGCGTGGACACATGGCGCTGGATGCCGGCTGCTATTTGCGAGATGCCCAATTAAAAAAGAACACACATATGGGAGGATGCATGGATGACCTCGGGAGGGGGAGCGTGGCCCAGCGATTGGAAGGTTGGCGGATCGATCCCCAGCTACTGTGTTCTCGATTAAGAAACCACCAATAACTCCTTGTGATGATCAATTCTAATCTATCTTTTCACATCACACGTCATAATGTCAGATTCCGGTCAGCTACCATCACGGTTGATGTCAGGCTGGTCCTCAATGTGAGTATTTGTTGGAATTGCTTGTGAAGAGCAAATCACCCAGAGGTCCAACCCTGGTGGGGTTTCTGTAAATCTCCTCGTTAGGGAGGTGGCACACAAATTAAATGGAAGACGGAGATGTAGGGATACAACCAACTGAGCAGTAAGGTAGTACCTTAAGTAAGCCCGTTGTACCTCCACTCTACTCCTCACATTTCACCCGGAGGAGACGGGCCAGTACCCCGAGTGAGATGGAGTATGCTGTAGGAGGGCAAAAGCCAGGCAGCTGGATCACTAGCTTCTTATTTGTGCAGAGCCAGGAGGAACACTGCCAGAACCCCACAAAATGAACTCCAGCAGGATGCTCCTGTGACTTCTTCTGCCCAAACTGAGGCTACAGGAGCAGCATGAAGGCCTGTGTTCATAGCCCAGCACCACGCAGCCTGAGTGGCATTAGCCAGAGAACGCCACACAGACATGCCTGGAGCCCTCTTTACTTGGCAGATTTACACTAGGAACACATGAGATACAGTATATCCGTAGATGTGGTGCACGGTATTCTATCTCCTGCTAGACTGGTTCAGCAAAGGGTTTAGTGGTGGCCCGAGGATTGGACAGACCAGTATATGCTAGCCTGAGGTACCCTGACTGGTCTGAGTGCATCCACGACTGTCACATTACAACACACTCTCCAGAAGAAGACGGGGGAGATTCCCCAGGTCATCTCATTGGCCCAGATATTGAAGAAGGGTTAGGCAACAATTCACCTGGGGCTCGTTTCCCTGATAAAAAAATAATTGTCCACTGTACCTCCTGGGACAGTGAACCCTGCTGGATTGCAGCCCTCATACGACTGGGTTGCCCACCCCTGTTCAGGCATGTAGAGGCCACAGACACTCCTTTATGAATCTTGAAGAAATTCATTACGATATCACAATAGTACAGGGTCTTTAATATATATTTGATTTGTTATGTTGGCAGCTACTGTTTAGCATGAAAACTAGAGCAGGATAGAATGGTGCATTCTGGGTTTTTAGCCAACCATGAACTGGACTCAATGGGTCAAGTGTCCTCAGCTCCAGGCTCGGGTCTCTCCCCCCAACTACTTTTCATCTTACAGAAAAACATTAATGCTACATGATGAAAATCGGAACAAATGGGTGATATGGGGACAAAAAGTAGCAAAGCTTCAGCCTAAGAACATTTCTTCCTCTTCACTTATAAGGAACAAACTCTGCTCGCCGGATCTCTGCATGGCTCTCATAGTGAAAACCAAACATCTCAAGGATAATCTGCCTGACGCGCTACAGTCTAGTTGATGCAATGGGATGCAACAGGAAGTGCCACTGAAAAAAAAAAGTGTCACACCGCAAGTGGGAGCCAGGAGTCAACCTGCGTTCCCTTCTTAACACACTTTCATCCATGGCGGCACCGCAGTCGTCTCAGGGTTCGGCGTGGAAGACAGACAGCTTTGCTCTCGAGACCAGGGGCACTAATGATGCTTTATAATGCAGAAATGGATAAGCGTGTCTCGCAGCCAGTTCATTTGCCTTATTTGTCATGGGCTCCGGCGCACAAATGCACTTGCACAGAGGCTGTACGTGTCTAATTTGATTCCGCATGAGTGAGTGCATGGCCACAGGGTGGGTCACATTGATGGCTCTAATCTATCAACCTGTTCATCTTGACTGTCCATCTGTGCATTTCTGTTTGTTTTTCTTGCCGTCCGTCTGTATATCTTCATATCTACAGTATTCACTCCAAATTTGCCTTCTTCGTCACCTCTTATGCATCCACTTCCCCGCAGTCGTGCCCATGTTGCCATTTCACCATTTCTCTTTTCATCTTGTCCCCAACAGGAGACCCTCTTCGCAGGCTTCGCTTCCTTCTCTTTCTCTCAGTTTTTTTATTTCCCCCAATTCCCCAACAGCAGTGAGGCCAACAGGATATTCATTCATTCATTAATAAAACAACGCCGTAAGTACTTTATTTATCTTTTCTGCCTCAACACTTGTTTGTAATCCAGGGTCACAGGGGTGCTGGGGTCTATCCCAGCAGGTGGTGGGAAAAATCCCAATCTGGACAGAGAGGCTAGAGAGGCTACGTAGAAGGTTCTAGAAACCTAGACCCTTCTATAAGACTGAATAAGCTAACTGCCCTAAACTCTTGTGGATAAAAGTGAAAAGAATACCAGTAAATTATGTGTTTCTAATGTTATTTTTATAAGGGTTTATGAGAAGGAAACATGTCACATCAATCCACTATGAGCATGTCTTCACTCTGTTGGTAGTCATTCTCAAATGCTACACTTGCTGTATTTTCTCTCAGATTAGGAGCCAATTAATTAAGTCAATATTTAAATTCCAGTCCGTCAACACATCAGCTCAACTTATGAACATAATGTCAGGTGATCACACTAAGTAAACATGTTGATGCTATTAAGTTTGTGATATAAAGATATAAAGCAACATGCTAATCGCATGCTTTGGAAGCAGTTGTCAGACAACCTGGGGGGCCAAAATGTACAATTTTTTGGGGCTGTTTCTCCAACTCACGAACTCTACCAGTTATCCAAGGTAGTTTTCTCTGTCAACTGGACTGGGTTTCTTCTCTTGAAGACGTTTCGCCTTCTATCCAGAAGGCTTCTTCAAGAGAAGAAACCCAGTCCAGTTGACAGAGAAAACTACCTTGGATACAATGACCTGGATGACTGAGAATTTACACAGACTCTACCAGTTAGTTTAGTCATTTCAGCATGCTAACGTTGCTTATCTTCTTCTTTTAGGTCTCACAGAGGAAAATGATGTCAAACCTTTAACTAAGTCCCCTCTGGACATCCACTCCAGGAAGAGAAAGGAGTGTATGGGACAGGAACACTGGGTGGGAGGGAGAGATGGATAGATTAATGGAGTGATGGCATCAAAAATGAACGCACAGTCTTCACCGCTTTGCTAAGACACCAATTAACCAGTCCTTTTCAAAGCTTTATCTTGATTCTCTTCACCAGGATGTGCACTTTCCCTCTTCCCATCAACCCATTGCTTGTTTTTCTTTCCTTCTTCTTTTTAATGGCTCCCCAGCTCTGAAGACAACCTTTAATTCCATTTATTTCTCACACTTATTTCATGTCACTCTCCTCTCATCTCCCACAGTTTCCTATTGTCTGTATTGTTCCCTGATCTCCCCTGCCTCGCTCTCTCTCTCCCCTCTTTCTCCCTCTCTCCCTCTCTCTGTTACGTGTGCTGTTTAGCTGCGCTTAGCTTCACCTGTCAGCTCGGATCAGGGCTGTGAAGCAGCAACATGACAAACTGCCCTCTGATTCACACACACGCACGCAGACACAAGAAGTGTGCACACTTGTAGCATCTTCTCAGCAATCCCAGCCGCACCAGCCCTCTTCCTCTCCCTAGCTTATCGTTCTGTGCTGTTGCTCCAGCCTGTCTTCCTACGCGCAAACCTCTCAGCGACGACTATATCCTGATCATCGTCACACCCCAGAAAGTTGTTGCTCCATCATGTGGCATTGGCCTTCACGTGTCGGCAACTTGGTGAATATACAGCATGTCGCCTTACACAAAGAGCTCCAAAATGCCGGAATTAGGCTACATAGTCAAAAGGGTTTCTATATACACATCCTGAGATGCTTTTTAAGAAATAATATTCTTCACTATTTAGAAGAAATAGGCCATCATAACAGGATTAGGATGTTAAATCCACCCTCTCCACCGACGTGGATCAGCATGAGTGTGCATGTAGAGCAAATAGAAGACCAGAGAGGGACCTATTTTAGAACAGTGTTTATCCCTTATCAATAACAGCTCCCCCTGCAGGCTGATCTCAAGTGTTTTGTCACTCGATTAAGGACTTTAGAATTTGTCCACAGATGGTGAGAGCAGGCTCACGCTCATGGAAGACCATGACCGCTGCTCTGGTTGTAAAGGCCTGACAGCAGCTCTACTTTTTGAGGACCCATCGAAAAGATCAACCTGGCAGCAGACGGCCTTTTAGCAGTGTTGTCCTGAGAGCACATTGACATACTGCATCGCTGCATGTTATGTAATATTTTTTAAAAAGGTTCCTGAGGTTCTATTCTATTGTATTCTATTCTGTTCAATCATATTCTATTCTGCAGATAACCAATCAAGTAGATGTGGTTATTTCTCTGCAATTAAATTGCTGCTATTTTCTGGAGGGTTATACGACGAGATTGTAGTCGACAAAACTTTTGGCTTTCCTCCTCAGGTTACAGTGATTGCACTCAGTGCAGATATCAAGCGTAAGGAGACAGAACAGCGATCGTGAGTCTTAGAGAGGTTCCTGTGGCTCACACAGAGCAGGTCCATAAATCCACTTAATGGCTGAAGATATTACCATGAGCTAAGCTGCTTGGATACTCATCACTCAGAGTGCGGTGGGAGATAGAGATGGAATGAGACAGACCAGAGAGGCAGACCATAGAAACGAGGTTGGAATTGTATTCGCAATTAGGTAAATAACAGTAATGTAGCTTTTCCCTAAATTGCTGGGAGATTTCCTGTGAGCACTGCCTCCTCTTGTAATTGGAGCAGTGTTTTTGCAGATATAAAGCAGCACATGAGTGCTTCAGATGCTTCTCCGGTTTCAAACTCGGAATTATCGTTACCTGTGTAGAACCGCCGTCTGGGCATCTGTTAGCATTCATCAGCTAAGGTAATTATTGCTAACTGAGCCCAGGCTGTTTGCTTCAGGGTGAACTCATTGGTCGTCTTCTCCGACACCACGCCACTTTAGTATACGCTGATGACATATATCTGTTTTCACAGCACACCTCCTCACGTGGGATTCACCTGTCTTTTCTAAGCGTTGGATTTTATCACAACCATCCATCATCCTGCGCGGCAACAAACTACACGTAATTCCCACAGAAGTTTGAGGCTGCCGTTCTGTGGCTGCTGTTCTCCAACCAATCTACAAACCAGACTGTACACACACGCACATGCACACATACACATAAATACCTTCTTCAGACACAATGACTCGATTGTGTCTCGTTTATAATTCTCTCCTAAAACTCAGTCTGATTACCTCCTGCAGCAGGATCTTTGTGTCTGATGTTCACGTGTCCTCATTGTTCTCCAGGTTCCTCGCAGACTCCAGAACCATCAGGTTGATCAGGGACTCTGATGATTCTGGTGATCTGTCTGTCCAGAGTGCTTTCCTGCCTCTCGAGTAGATGCAGGATCCCCCTTTTTCGACAAACGCGGCAGAAAAGCGGCGACGTCTGCTGTGGACTAGCTGTGCGATATGTATGCGGCACATACAGTGATGCCACTCTGGGTGGAGATTTATCACACTCATTTGTAGCAAAGCAGCCGTGGCGTGTGGATGGAATGTTGAGGGGACCGAACGGTTCAATGTGACTTACTGATAAACACACAGAACCAAGGTTGGAAGAACAGACTGCTGTGAGTGAATGAATGTACAGAATGTACAGAATGCCATGTTATGGAAGAACATAAAAACCTCTAATACACACAAACATACTGGAACTCACATTGCACACGTCTGTGCAATACATGCACTCTCAATTTTGTCTCTACATTATTAGATTTAAGGCGAGTCTAGTTTTTAGGTAAATAACAGCAAGATAAGCACTAAACATCTATTTTCATTAGCATTGTTGCTAAGCTATTTCTCTATTTCATATTCTCTCCTACTCTCACTCTTCTCTGCTCCTGTCTTATGTAACTGTGTTGCTCTGCCTTCGTGCTCCACTTTTTGAAGGAGCAGCGACTGAGTATTGAGAAACATCCTTCCCACCCCCACCCCATCCTTTTTAAAAAAAATTAGGACAAAGGACGTGGCCGGGACGCCTCATTACAGACAAGCTTGTATTTGTACAACTCGAGGCCGTCTCCCATCAGCACCGATCATCTGATCTACTGATCAGATAACCAGCTGTATGAGACACAATTCCCACATTTAGCATATTCTTGGCTGCTCAGGCTGTTGGTATTCCTGATGTGCACGTCACCACAAGCACACACACACAATATCATGATCATTTTGTCCCCTCAAACACACCACTGGGCTGTGATTGGCTTGCACTTTTACCGTCTGTTTATTTTCTGCTACTTTCAGGGACTGATTGAAAAGCTCCGTGGTGACGATTGTTTGCAGGGGTCTTCATTAGCGCATCGATTATACAGCCACTTTAGGGGAAACACATTTCCATGAAGATCTATAACAATAGGTCTTCGCCTAGAGCCCCAATTACGTTTTAAATTTCCAGATTCCCTAAACGCATCAGCAGCTGCCCAGACCTGTCTGCTGTGTGTCTCAAGTGCAGCAGCTCAGCCCGGAGCTGAGAGACAACCGCTACTGTTGCCTGAGGCGTCAGGTGTCAATCACCCAGAATGCCGTCTGCCATCGCTCCTCCATTGGAGAGACAGCAGTGGGACGCATGATCCCTGCAAAGGTGGACCTTTGGGTCACACCTCGGCCCGGTGATTCAGGCTGCTTCAGCACGTGAAGACGTGAGGAAACATGGGAAATTAAAAAAATGCCTGTGTTTAGTATTTGCATTAATGTCGCTGTACTTGATTGACCTACTGTGTGCGGTTTATTTGAGCCATATCTGAGGTCGTTACCAGTGTTATATAAAAGCTTAATTAGATCTTTCATGTTAGAGGCTATTTAGCCTCAATTATTGATTATTGCCCATGAGTGAGGCGACATGCACAACCGTCACAAATGCACAGCGCACGAGACGGAGGGAACAGCGAGGTGTGTTCTGGGAGTTTGTGTCACAGCGCGTTGGATTCTTCTCACCCCATCAATCAAAGCCGGCCTGCTGCCAAATATAGAATCCTAAATGTCAACCTGAAGCGAAATGCATGAACAGTAAAAAAAAGGTCCTCTGGTGCTGCCCGTGTGCAGGTTGGCTTCTCTGTCCCTGTTTTCCAGTTTGGTTTTGGACCATCATTCTTATGTGTGTGCAGACTTGCAGTCAGAGAAATCGAAGCGCGAAGTGGGAGGAGCCAGAGGGCGAGGTGACCCTCATGCCTTTCGCTTCCTCGTTGTTTTCCATCCGTCTTTAACCCTTTCCACGCGGCAGCGACAGGATTCCCACGGCCTGCCTCAATGCTGCATCATGCTGATATTTATAACAGTGATAATGTGTCATTAGAATGCAAACATCGACCAGATGTGTGTGTGTGTGTGGGGGGGGGGGGGGGGGGGCACTCATGCATCCCATTTTATATTCAGACTGCTGGCACTTTTTAAATAGAAGATCCTCAATGCCGACGGCTCATTTTAGACATGACAGCATTAGTCAGGTTACATGAAACGTGGCTTGATGCCTTCGCACTGTTGCGTCGTGTTATGACACCTACGTCCCTCCGCACAGTGACGCACTGGTTTTTATCTGGATGCTGTTTGGAGATTTTTTTAAAAAAAAAAGGCCTGGATCCTTAAAAACATGCTGTTTGAATGGAAGGTTTGAATCAAATCAGTAAAAATTGGATCGAAATATTCTGACTGAGGGGCGCAAATTAAACCTCTGAGGTAAAAGTTAGACGTGGAAATAGCAAAACAACTGAAATTTATAAGCTTTCAGGACTGAAGTGACATTCTTCTAAACACGTTACTGTGACATGTTTAACACTGCCTCTTCCCAGACGGTTAAAAGTCCACGTGCCCAATGGTGAGGATGGAATTAGGACTCATAGTGGGTCCTCATCAATTATGCTATGACAAATAATATCAAAAATATTGCTTCAAAGAAGGCAAAAGGCCAAAAAATCTCAGAGCTCCAGATAGCTTTAAGATGAAAGATGAAAGAATAGAAAAAAAGATTAATTCTTGTTTCCTTTAATTTAACATGGCGGCAGAAAAAAGACTTTAAATTATTTAAAAACAACTCCCTCCTTACATTAAAGCTTTGATGTTAAATATTTGGTTGTTTTTGTTTTTTTTCAAATAAAGGCAACTTATATAGTTTAATACGCGATGTACAATATGTATTATTTTGAAACATTTTGAATAACCACCGTCACTAACAACATGGGTGTTAACGTATTTGACCAATTCACAGAGGACGACTGCAGAAGTTTGCTGGGCTGCATGCAAAAAGTATTACTCCTGGAGAACCCAAATGAGAGAGATGTCGCACGCTTCCTCTTTAAATACACGGAGGAATTATATAATTTCTCAAAAGGAAGAAATGGGAAGATAGGAGATTTGTCACAGAGGTTTAAAGATAAGTGGGGTGAGTAAGATAATTCACCAATACGCTAGATCGACAGACAATACCGTTTTAGCTAACTTTCCTTTTACTTTGTAGAGATCAACATGAAAAAAAGGCTGGCAGAGAAAATGGCTCAGCCTTCCAAAGTCAAGAGCAGCCTTACGACGTCTTCCACTGCTCCCCCCACAAAGAAAAGCAATCATTTCAAAGCCACGCTGGACGTTCTCTCAAAGGATTTACAGAAGTTCATTAGAAAAGCGCCACCTGGAGACGCATTAGCCACAAAGGGTCCGACTGAAGATCCAAAGGACGAGAAATCATCCGCCATGGACTCAAGTTCCAAAAGAAAGGAAGAAAAGGACAAAAAGGGAGACGCAGTAAGAATTCTCACGCCATATAGACCCAAAGATGGCTACTTTCACGATCCTGAACTGAGTTCACAAAAGGGCAGCCTGCTGTCTATACCTAGCGACCACAGTGACCGGAGCTATGCTCTGAGTATATTCTCACTCGTGTCGCCTGCAAGAATAGATTCTCAGGAGGGGATTGAATCAGTTCTCCCCAACGCGAGAAAGGCTGAAAGACGACAGAAAAAGACCTACTGCGAATAATTGAGGCTTCCAGTGGGGTCCGTGGAACGGAGGTGTATCATTAAAATCATTTTGCCTGGGGAACCTGTCCTCAGGGTTCCATCCTGTCTAGTTAATGGTGCCCTTCGTTCTTTCTGTAGATGCAGAGGACAGTTACAGTGGAACACGTAAAACATGTAACTGGCAATTTTATGTCATCTCTGATCTCTCTGATGTTTCAAGTCATAAGGGCTTTGATCTTAAACACTTCATCAAAGAAAAAAAATGCTTATTTCTAACATGGTTGTAAAGCAACTTGAGATATTTTGTTGCAGACCTTTAGATCTATGAGGATTTATTCAAATCCTTTGAAGAATCATCTGCACTTACATAATAATGGAATAAAGCATAATGATCGATTTGTTGCTGTCACACTTTATTTTAATTAATTGCATTTAAAGCTACTGTTGGTCTGCTGGTCAGAAGAACCGAGAAAGAAGCTTTAAAATGTTTAACTGTCTTCTGCCATTAACCTTACCTCGGTAACCACCTGAAATGACAATGCCGGAGATGACAAGATGATATCCCTGATCACTGCTATTGTTAGCCTGCAGTGGTTTGAACAAGAGCAGTTACCACTTCTGTTCTCGTCCTTGGAATGTCTTCAATTTGAGAAGCTTTGGAAGTTCATATTGGGTAAAGAGTTCTGAAATACAGAGTTGTGACCTAACTTTCTTTCCACAGAATGTGAAGGTTTGTTAGCACGAGCTAATGGCAGGAGGCAAGACAATAGCTGCCTCACATGGTACATATACATTATAGACTGGAGAATGATATAATGCATATTAGAGGTATATCATTTTTTCCTACAAAAAATATACAAACTAACCACTGGCCTGCCCTGTCTTTAGTTTTAAAGGGATTGCGCAATCCAAGATGAGGGAGGGGAATTTTGAGGGGCTTTGGAACACAGAGATGACCAGCTACAACACAGAGAGAGTGATAATGCTTGTTACCGTGCGCTCCAGCAAACAGCTACATCTAAGTAGTTGATTTTCTGTCAGGACCACTTGCAGCTCGTGTCAATCTACTGGGACAAGACCATTACCGGGATCACTGGAGTGAAAATGGAGTCCACATTACATGGCCTGTACCCAAAAGCCCAGCGAAGAACGACAACAGAGAGACTGACAGCACACGCGGTTCACTGTCTTTGTAGGAAAGAGTTAGAGAGAGGAGTGTATCTTCACACAGTTTAACAATTGAGCCTCCCACAACAACTCCCACGGTGCCTCCAAAAACCAGTGGGAAGTGACGCAGATGCTCGTTAGCCCGAGGCCCTGCTTTAAAATGAACCCTCTATTACGAAACGATCACTTGCCATTTACAGCAGCTTCATTTCATCCCCCTTTCAAAGAGGAAGAAAAAAAATCGTTGGCTATCACCCCATCAGACGCTAAATGTGCAAATAAGAACTTCTAAATAAGGCAGAGACACGGTCCTTAATTTAGCTTTGCATGTAGCTGCTATCAAATGGGGCTACCTTCCGTAACAAGCAACGTGCTACTAATTAATTAAATCCTTAAATCTGTAGCTATTTGGTTTAATATACAGTATTTGTGCTTCACCGGCCTTATTTCACGTAGAAATACTGACACATGGAGCAGGAAGCTGGTAAACTGTGGCTTTTTTTTTAATGAGCAACAGTTGGACTCCGCAGCAATCTGTCTTATTATGTTGTGCTGCACTGAGGTGTGGTGCTGAGTTACAATATCGCTGGCTCACTGTGGCATTTAAAATGACACGGCTCTGCGACGCTACGGAGAAGCACAACCCGACCCCCGTAGACCTTGTTAGGTTGTGGAACATCCTGACAGGTAGCACGGTTGATGTCAGAATGAGTGCCTCGTCCATCACTTCCTAATAGAAAAAGTGCAACATTAATTCCAGCACCGAGCATATTGTCTTCATGCTTTTGCAGCCAGTGAGGCTCTATAAAATTGACTTTATTCATCCCAGAGAGGAAATTATAATTTTGACAGTCTTTTAGTACAAGATAAAGGGACACATGCAATCATGGAAGGACAAGCGTCAGGGAGACGTAGCTGCCATAGCCGGATGATGTCTTGGTCTTTTATTGGTCTACAGTTCCCCAGCCGCCGCCCACAGACGCAACACATGTGGTGGCTTTGCGAGCAACAACAGTCGAAAACCAAAAAAAGGATCTATAGCGATTACGGACAGTAATTTGCATTGTATGGAAATAGTGGTCGGTTTTTCATGTTGCACAAAACAGAAACTGTTAGCACTTAAACAGGTTGGAGTGCTCATGGGTGTTACTCACATGAAACAGTTGGATCCAATTGTTTCACATAGCAATGCAAAGCTATCAATGTCCAAAAGGTCCCTGACTCTGAGGCAACACAAAGTTGTCGAGATCAGTGAAGACAAAGTGGACAACTGCTGAAGTCACTGTGGCATAAAAGTGCTTAGGAAGACACCTCAGGAGAGGAATAGCACCCAGTGTCCAGAGCGATGAACAAACGGACTTCAACACACACATGGAACACCCTATACGCACAATACGACCGTCCAAAGCTGGCAACCAGGGTGGAGCGCACATTCCAGCGCACACAAATACCAACAGTTGATATCACTAAGTAATAATCTGCATCCTGAGGTAAAGTTACGTAATACTTTAACTATAAATACACTGCATCAGAATGTTTATTGTGAAGAGGAGGAGGAGGAGGAAGGTGTTGCTTAACAAGTCTAATTTTACCTTACAGGGAAAACATGCAATTATATACGTATATATATATATATATTTTTTTTAAAAAGCATTCATTACCAGGTTATTCCGGCTCACAGGGGATCAAAAACACCACAGCATGATT
Organism: Takifugu flavidus; assembly: GCF_003711565.1. Classification (NCBI taxonomy): domain Eukaryota; kingdom Metazoa; phylum Chordata; class Actinopteri; order Tetraodontiformes; family Tetraodontidae; genus Takifugu; species Takifugu flavidus. Next base: position 4,324,942 of record NC_079537.1, on the reverse strand, counting down.
TGGACTAGCCCGCCCCCTCCATGCCGAATGCAGAGAGGTTCCCCTGTGTTTATCTCTGGTCTCCAAACATCTGTTACAGGCAGTGATGAAGAGCGCCGCCGCAGCAGAGTAATAAAGGAAATAGGAGCCATTGTTGATGAAAGGCAATACAATAAAGAAGCCAAATGGCGGATGAAAACAGCCGTTTGAATCCCCCGGTGTGCCATTCAATCGCCCGTGCCCTTGAACACATGGTGGGAAAAACTTATGCTAAGTGTGTTAATGTAGCGACAGTGAGCGAGAGATGCGTCACCCTGCGTGTGCTGCTGAATAAATTCTTTCCCGTGAAACAAATCTTGCCAGTTATTACGTATATAGATAGAATTGCTTATTAGACGCATGCTTTCCTTATTGTTGTACTTTTCTGAGGTCTCAGAGGACGGCCCTCATTTGATTCGCCACCAAAGGAGGAGAAGCAAAACTTTTTTGTTGTCATTTCGACGAACATTATTAAAACTCTACAGACCTTCTTTGCTTAATTGCCTCTCCAAATAACCACAAAGAGAGCGAAACAAAGCACCAACAGATGTGCTAGATGAGAAGTTGGGCAGTAAAGGGGGCTTTGGATAGGCTGTTGCAGAGTTGAATACGTTTGTGTGCGTGTGTGTGTGTGTGTTTGCTTTACATGGCTGCACTGCTGCCTGTGGCTGGAGGCATCAGCACCTTCACGGCCCACATGCGCACCTTAGCTCACAGCTGGGGTTCGAGCGTGTTGTTCACGTTGGGCGGTTAGCGACGAATTGCAAACGGCGCGCTCGTGACTTGACATAACAATTTCGCCCGGGCTCATCGCTTCTGCACCACGACACAGCAGCCTGGCAGAATTCCGCAGCCTCCGCCGAGCCGACGAGCCGACCCTCGCGGTTGTGCTTTGGCTCTGCGCTTATTCACTCATTGATTTTCAACTTCTGCAAAGTTATCGCTGAACTTTAGATGATTTGAGGTCATTTGGTCCAGAGAAGAGGACCAGCAACTCTCTTTTCCTCTCAGTTCTGACCCGGAGATTATGCCTGAGGCGGAGAGGAGTCCGCGTCCTTCGTGTGTCTGGTTTTATGAAAAATTGTCAGCACGCCATATAGCATGCATGGCCCACCGGGGCCAGCCTCGCCATTGTGTAAATCTTCTTTGTTGAATTTATTGGCACGCTAGAAAGGTGCATCTTAATATGTCACGCTATAGTAACAGATACACATGCCAGACCAGCCCGGAAGGTAAAAGGGAGATAAAGAGGAGAGGAAATTGAAAATCTGTCCCAACCGAATTGAACCACAATTAAAGCACACAGTGATGTGTTCTAGCGAACCAGGAAGCTCCCCGTAACAATCTAAAAGGATGGTGTCGGTGACAGTCTGATTGAGCCCCGGGACTGTCAAACTCCCAAAGCTAACCTCCCAGAAATGCCTCACATGTGGCCCCCATTGACTGAAAGAATAGCTAAAAGCTAGCAAATATCAAAATATGCCTTCCAGCTCATCCACAATCCCACCCCACGTCTAACTGATGCACAACATTTTTCCTGAAGACACAGTTGATCGTTTATCTGCCAGCTGAGATGTGATTGTATTTCTATTGAATGGAAGGCTTTATTTTTTCTGATTGGATTTAAGATGTTAATGTTGTTACTTAATCATTCTCTGGACTTGTGAATTTTTCTTTACTTCACTATAAAAGTCCTCATTCCTAAAAAAAAATAGTGTGCAATACCTGATTTTTTTAAAGTTTCTTTTTTGCCCCCATGGATTCACTTTAATCACCTGACAGGCTGATAACTCACCCTGGACTTGCACGCTTGCTCTGTCTTCCTGTCTCATACACTCACGCTGCTCTCTGTACTAGAATTAGCCGTTGGCTGCAATCCAGTCACATCCGCTCGATAATCCTCCCTTCCAAAAACCACCTCTATCTCGTCTCGTTGTTTACCGGATGCCTGGCGTTTCCACGGTCACAGTTGTGTCATAGCGATCAATCATCTGTCAATGGGAACCAGCTACTGTACACCAGAGCAGAACACACTACTGCTGCACTGTGCCTGAGTAGAAACTCCTGCATTCTTTTTAATAACCTGTGAGCATCCACCTGCTGCTGAACCAGGCCCCCGTGGTCATATTCCGATATATTCCGCATCTTGTCATCTGTTGCTCATCCGCTCAGCAATCAAGAGCTCAAGATATGAAATATGCTCAGTGGAAAACTCTGCGGCTGCTTCAAACGTCCAGCTGTATGTCTTTATGATTGCACAGCGTGATTGTTTTATTTGAAATCTTCTCTCTAAACTTGTAAACAAACACCTAAAAAAAAAAGCAACATCCCTCCACTTAATAACTACTTATCCCACATCTGTCAGGATTCCCGTCCCCCATCTTCCGCCGTCCTTACCTGGAGTTGGTCATGTCCGTCTGCCCTCCTTGACTTTTCTCCAACCCGAGTTTGGTGAAAATCCCCACCAGTACCATGATGGCCACCACTCCACAGATAATATACACGATCATGTGGGTCTGATCGCGGTCGGGTTCATGCTGGACCTCCGTTACGGGCGCGGCCGGTCGCCCAGTGTTAGCCCACACGGGCGTGTCGTAGTTGGAGCAGGAATTCTGGTCCAAGCTGTGGCCTTTGAACTGGCAGCAGAAGCGGTAGAAACAGGAGCCGCAGCAGAACAGGTAGATGCCGGCGTTGCAGTTGAACGGCGGGTCCCATTGGCCCATGACGTCGTAGTAACCCCAGCAACGATTGCCGGCGGTTGGAAACGCCTTGTCTTCCTCAGGTGTAGGCGTGGCCAGTGCAGCCTCGGGAATGACGGAGGGTTCCGTCTGATTATTGGTAGGAACCTGCGCCACAGCTTGGCCCGGCGGCCGGGAGTTGAGTCCGCCCAGAGAGGTCAACCCCAGGAGAATGGCCAGCAAGAAGTTTACCAAGTGCGGCTGCAAGGAGGTAGCCATCTTGAATTGTTTTGTCCGTGTTTTTGGATGGCTCAGAGTTATTGCGCAGATAACGACGAGGCTAAAGTTGATTTCCTGGGTTGGAAAAAGTCAACAAAGAAACAGAAAATTAATTAGAGTTGCCGTGCAATTCTTTTCAAAGTTTTCATCATCAGATAGATAAGATGTCATTAAGCTTCAGCGTGTTCAATAAAGGGAGTTTAATTAGTGTTGTGGGAGTCATTGTTGCGCGCTGTTACAGAAAACTAAATCGGCGTCCGGAGACAAAAGAGGAAGTGAGTGAAGGAAATCAATCTCCCATCTTAGCATGCTCCCAACTGGGCCGTGCAAATCCCCTCGTGAGCAAGAACTCTCAGTCGCAGACAGACACTGCGTCTTTATCAAAGGAAATAAATATCCCAGCACAGGAAACGTCACCTTTCACAAAGGTGACATTAGAGAGCAGAAGACAAATCCAAATCTGCCTGGAGGTGGGGAGGGGAGGGAGGGGATCCAGTTAGGAGGGTGTGTTATGAACAAAAGGACTTGCCTCTGGCATTTCCAGCCATGTGCTCCCCCGCTGAGTGGATGAATAATCCGTGAAAAGTGGGAACTCTGGACTCTGAGCGGCAAAAGAGACAAACTCACGCGCACTCGGAGGCTCGTGCAACATAAAGGGGTCTTCACTCCTGCCCCCCGAGGGGCAAACGGCTCTGAGGCTCGGCACACGCAGTCGAATTAGTTCAGATGTCCTGGAAAAAACTTTCTCCTCTCCTCTGGAGTTTCACTGGCATCCCCCGCTCTTCAATATCAGAGTTTAACTGGCATCTGCCGTCCCCCGACCGTCACCGTGTGAAAGGCGCCGTTTTATTTTTGCAGTGAGCATCTTCTGTCACACCTGAGTCCACCTCGGAGCAACTTCACCCCCCTTTTCCCTCCTCTCCGGTTTGAAAAGTAGAGCGTTTGTGGTGGTGAGGTTAAGTACTGCAGTTCTGTTGAATATCTCCTTGATGGTTCCACACACAACAGGTAACAGCAGCTGTCCTTTAAAAGATTCCCCCCCCCCCGGCTCTCCTAAAGCGTAAATCCCTTGACAATTCCGGTCCAAAAAAGCAGTCCCTCTTGCGCCTGAGGTGTGCGCTCCGTCACGCACACAATCCCGGACTGTGGAAGTGTTCTCTCAGCATCAGCCGGGTCCTTCCTCGGCGTGACCCCCACCCCCACCCTCCTAGATCCCCGGCAGAGGACAACTGCAGTCGAGTGCTCTTTCAGACCTGCATCATCCAGCCTTTACAAGTGCTTCATCCAGGGAGGGGGGGTGAAGAAGAGAGGGGAGGGCCAACACTGAATCACTGATCTCAATGTCTTGCAAGACTCAAGAGAAGCTTTAGAAGGAGATGCTGGATTTACTTGTTTGCAATGTCCCAGATAATGGATCACCACAGCCTTTTTTAAACCCTTTTGCTTCCTCAGTTTGCTGTTTTTAACACCTCTCTATTGACACCTTTATCCTAATCTCCCTGTATCCCTTTTGATTTTTAAAAATCTGCCGCCCCCCCCACCTTCCTTACAACTTACCTCACCCTGCCCATCTCAGCTATGTGGGCTTTTCTTGATTTAGTTGAGTAAATATCAGCACGGGAGGGTCACGGCGCCCATGGAATGCACTTTCAGCGACACGCTCCAGCAAGCCTCTGTGGAATAACGCTCCCCCAGCCCTCTGGGACGACAGAGACAAGCGGAGATGCAGCGGCCAAACAACCGAGTGGCAACGGAGAGCAGACCAAAAAAATATGTATTTATATGTATATCCTGTTTTCAGAAGAAACCCCCTTGTTAAAAAAAAGGGGCTGTCTGCAGCAGAAGCTCTTTGTTGTTGTTGCTTCAACTCAGTTGCCAGTTTTCCAAATTTCCACATGCATCACTGCATTTTTTTTTTTGGTAAAAACCAACTGAGCAAAAAAAATAATTAAAAAAAATCGGAATCTAGAAAAAAAAACAAGGATAATATTCAAATTCTGCGTCTGAATTTCTCATGCAACAGATTTTGCTCTCAGAAGAGTCCGTCTCCAGCTGCAGCTTCTTTGAAAACAGGCATAATTTGATATATATGTATAGGAATTTTATATATATATCATATGTATGTGTTTTCACTGGTGCTCTGCTTGTGGGATGCTCCAAACAGGAATGGGAAAAGAGAAGCGGCAAAAGGCTTCCTTTTCTTTTTTTAATTCCATCCTCCCAGTCCGTGGGTTCTCCGGCAGTGTGTATTCCTTTATCTCCCGGGTGCGTCTGCGTCCTGTGCGCCGCGATGCCTGCTCTGCCGCTGCTGATGCTGCTGCGCTCTGGCAGGACTGGACCCCAGCGACTCTCTCTTTTTTTCACTCCTCCCTCTCTCACTTGCTCACTCCTCCCCTCACTCCCTCCCCCTTCTCTCTCTCTCACTCTCTCGCACAGGTTTTTGTGGGAAAATAGTCGCAGCCCGCTGCGCTCCCTCCTCCCTTTTACCTCTCTGTGACACTGACACTTTTCTTTGTGCTCCCCATATTTTTTTCCCCAATCTGCCTTTTCCGTCCCTCATCTTTAAAGTCCTTTATTCCATCATTCAAGTCTATTCTTTCTGTTTTCCCCCCATTTACTTGGCCGCCTCTCTTCTTTTCTTCTCGATGCAGCACAGCTCTGCTGACTGAGCAACTTGCAGTGTCTGTGCATGTGCGTGTGTGTGTGTGTGTGCATGTTAATGCATGTAAACATACACACACTGTGTGTGCAAGCATGTCAGGAACATATGAGGCGCTGCAGGACACGGTCGCAAATTTAAGGGAACGGAAATGGAGAGGGTGGAAAAGAGGGATGGAGGAAGGGCGATGCTATAAACAGAGAGGAACAGAGGAGAGGGGAGAAAGGATGGTGGAGCGACTGCCAGCTCAAGAGGAAAGATGAGAGGAATGATTGCAGGGAGAGGACGGGGATTAAAAATGGAATAGAAAGTGACAGATATATTACAAATGTGCAGGAGACAGAGCCAGGTCCGACCCCATTTGTCACTGCTGTCATTTCATCCCTCCCAGGCCAGATATTTGCAAACGATCAAGATGCTCCAAAGCTGTTGATGAGCCATCAGGTGGGAGTGCTAAGACATGCACTCTGTGAGAATTGCTGTCCATGATGTCAATGGTACGTGACAAGAGACAATGCTGTCGGAAATAGAAAGATGTGGCCCTTCCCGACAAATCCTAAACTTCCTAATTTCTACATTTGTGACTGCGTTTGTTGGCATGCATTTTCTTTTTACTAGCACAGCCCCTGATAACAACAGTATCAGCTGCCACCTCGGGCTGTCTTCCTGTTTGTTATCTTAGTGTAGGAATGATGTAGCAGAGACTCCAGCAACAACCTGTGCATGAACGTCTCTCTCTCTTGTAGGTTATTGCAAGCAGCAAATATCCTTTCACATCGGAGGTGACTGAAATACTGCGTATCCGTTACACTTATGATAGCAAAAGAAAACGAAGACACTATAAGTAGTTGCTTCATTGGTTTACAATATAATCTGGCAGTTCAAAGTTTCAAGCATAAACACTTGTGCTTTTATTCTGAAAGGCTACTAATTGAAGGCCACTTTTGTAAGGATGTGACCAAGAGAGGAGGACTGAACATTGGATGAGAGGACAGGAGTACAAAAGTAACAGAAATTATAACTAATAAAAGATCTTTTCACTTAAATTGCTCACATTCATTTCTAGGATAAACACACATCTAGTAAATAACCATGACTGAACACACACTTTTGGCTTTGCAGGACCACTGCGTGGATGCTCGAGCATCCTCCGCTCATTGGCTCCAATGGAACGTGTGTCTTCTTTCATTTGGGAGCAGAAATATAAAAGTGATTGTGACGTGAGGCTGCTCCGCTCACCGGCGCCACCCCCATGGGATGCTGAGGCAGGAAGTGAGGTGGCCGGGCTGAAAAACAAACTGGGAACAAGTGAGGTGGATGGAGAGGCAGAGAGATGGGATAGGAGGAGTCCCGGGGGAGCAATGGGGAGCAGAGAGGACAGAGCGGACAGGAAATCTGTCCCGGGTCGTTTCTCTCCGTCTGTCTCGCTCGGCTCTGGTCTCCTCTTCATCTCCCTGCCTCTGTTTTTCCTTTTTATCTTCCTTATGCACAGCTCAAACATTACTTTTATTAAAATGTTTCCGGCCCTCTAATTTACAGCCACCATCTGTCTGGATCCACATACTAGCAGCAGACAGGCCTGTTTGAGAGGATTTCAAATCCTCCATATGATGTATTTCCTTTGTGCTCATAGGTTTGGCTGCCACAATATAATAAAGCACTTCATTCTCTTGCTTTTAAACAATCTTAAAAAGGAAAATAATGTGGGATTATCTCGATAAAAATACACGGCACCTGCGATCTGCTTAAGAAATTGTTTGCTTTTCGTCCCTGTCAAGAAAAGTAATTCAAAATCAATGATCTTCTCAGTCTGAGAAGTGATTTCATCCCCTTAAACATGAGGGACTCATCACAGAGCAGTTCTGGGGTCAATGAGGAGGAGGGAGGGGGCTTCCCTGGAGGTTCTTTTCCATTCAAATTGTGCCAACAGCTGCAGCCTGGAGTCCACATCTGGACGTATGAGTGATAAATCTCTGTGGGTCGTATCTGCAGTGTTCTGTGCGATGACCATCCATCCGTGGGTATGTTATTACAGTGTTATAAGGCTGCCTCTCACTGCCACCATTGCTCTGGTGATTCTTTATTGTGCTGCAGCAAGTCTCACAGATGAACTTGCTCTTCATCTGCCACATCCAGTTATGTCCTCCCTTGACCTTCACTTTGTTGCCTTTTCTGACCTTTCTACTCTCATGGCGTCCTGCTTTCATCACACTGTCACATCTTTGAGTTTCTATTGTGTGTGTGTGTGCGTGTGTGTGAGTGCGCACACAAACTTAGCGACACCTCCTGCCTGTCCTTCTACATCCACACACAACTCAGAGGTTATGTCAGAAAGTGCTTAATCTAACATTAATTCAACATTTATGCTCGTGATTTCTTTTTTTCAGTCACTAAACAGGAGCATTGCCAAAAAATGACTTTTCTCTGTGCATCCTGGGTATTGCGTGTCTTTGTGGATCTCCAACCAGAATGAGTAAAAACCCGTGTCTAATATCATCGAGGGGTTAAAGATAAAAATAAGAAGTTCTTGAAACAACACTGTCACTGGAGGTTAACAGATGTTCCCGGGCTTTTGTGGCAGCGGCTCTCTCTCGGTAAAAATTTCATTTGCACATGAAACCTCCCCCGTCTGAGCCAGCCAGATCGTATTCCCAGCTGTGTCAAGTTTGTTCTGGGATCCTTTTCTTCATCTCTCTCATCTTTCACTCAGGCTCAGTCAAATGCACAAAGCGCTCTCGGTGTCTTTGTGGGATACGAATAAAGTCATAAGACAATACTGTGCGTCTCGAATTTCTCCCTCTAGATTGTTGCTTATTATTAGAGTAAATAACGCCAGCATATGGTGGACATACGTCCCTGATGTCCAATACTGTCAGTCTTTTTCGCTTTGTTTGCTCAAACGTCCTTCCGTTGGCTGATCGATAGCTAATGTTAATGCATTAAAGTATCGATGACTCGATGTTAGCGATTTGTTTAAGCCTATCCATCTTGTCAGCTGGAGAACCAAACATCAATTCAGTCGGATGTGGCTTTACGGCATCCTTCAGCTATCAGCGAAAAAGCAAATCTACTTCAGCCCTCAGCCAAGTGGGCATCCTGTAGATTCTAGACCAGCAGCCGCGCCTCACGCCTGATGCCACTGTTTTATGTTCCAGAACCAAAACAGGGTCTTTAAACAGGACTTGCACCACAATAACTCCCTGATTGGATCCCATTTCTGATCCAATACAGGCCTGATCAAATCTGATGGTTTATGCTACCAACAGCAGGGTTTTTCAGCTTTGGGGGATGGTATAAAAGAGGGTGCCTCGGTTGCTTCATTTCTTTGATCTACTTTGGTTTTAAGTGATTTGTTCCCCACTCTTAATATAAATATTAAATCCCCAATCTTTGAAGTTTGCTTCACTGCAGTCAGAAAAAGCAAAAGTCACATGAACTCAGATATTTGAATCCACACCCAAGTCAAACAGTGACTGGGATACGACTGGTCTCCATACAGACACACACACTGTCAGAGGTTCGGTGTGAAGACAGAGTCTGAACATATTCCACCCATCCAGCTGCCTTGTGGACCAACACTATGAGCTTATAGGACGGATGGATGAAAGGAAATCAGCGAGCCTCAGCAGAGGGTTACCAATCAGCCGGGGCAGCAGACAGCCAGTGAGCAGCCAAGACAGATAACATTTGTGTACTCATCACTTGCAGTCATCAATAGACGATTAGGGGATTATACAACTCTGCCTCAGTGGGGGGTCTGTCATTATGAGCTGTCCGTCTCTGTTCCATCGCAGCCACCCGCAAAGCTGTGTGTGTGTGTGTGTGTGTGTGTGTATGTGTGTGTGTGTGTGCACCTCAGTAACTTAATCAGCTAGTCTGAGATGAGATCTGTCCTCACTCCTCACTCATTCCTCAGAAAGAGGGCCAGAGTGGGGAGAGATGCAGACAGAGTGTACTCCAGAGGAGGGCAGACATAAAGGTCATCCAGAGGTCGATGGAGAGAGGTGGAGGTGGCGAGAGGAGCAACACCGCCGGACCAAAATAAATTGGGGACATAAAAAATTTAGGAGAGTCGGAGAGAAACAAAGCCTCGTGTATCATGTCGCGGGGTCATTTTTGTTCAGACATTGTGGGTTTCTCCGGTTGACCTGTCCTTTTATTCAACCGCATCAAGATCAGCCACGTTTAGCAGCGTTTGGAGTCATATTTGAGTTTCCGCTGTAAAGTTTGCTCAGTCAGGCTCGGCGTGGCGAATCTGCAAGGGTATGTCTTGATTTTTGCCTTGAACCTTCACTGCTGCTCACTGCATCCACCTTAGAAGGGTTAACACACGCACACAATAGAGCCCAGCAGTGATTTTAGAGAACTCTTTCCCCCCATATAGAATATATAGAGAGTGGGGCTTCCTTGTCAACCAATCAGCAATCAGCAGCTATGATATTTCAATTAAAAGTGCCAAAAAATGTGGATGCAGATTAGTTTTTTGACACTTTTTGACACTCTTTTGCAGTGGTTTGTTTCCTTGGGTTCTACACTGTATTTGTTGCAGGGAATCGCCCCCCCCGCGCCCTTTCAGCATCTCAACCTGCGTAATCTGCAACTGTGGGAAATTTCCCTGGTGCAGATTTTGTGCCCTTAAAGTAGCAAGAAAAAAAAAAACCTTCCCCATTTCCTTTTGACCCAGTTTTTCTCCATTGGGATCGCATTCTCCCACACCTACAGCGCGCCTGAACGCACCTCAGATGAAGAACGCCACGCTCGTGGGTGCGCAGATGGATGCACGCTATTCACTGCAGGGATCATTTGAACACGGAGGGTAACAATGACAACCGTGTTGGTGGAGTCACCCCTTACAATGGGGAAAAGCTGGAACGTGAAAAAAACGGAACGTTATTGAGCAGTCAGACCTATTGGGCCTCTGGGGCTGCCTCCATGTTATGCTGCATGCTAAGAAATGTTGCAGCCGATGTATGAAGGGAGGGGAAAAGGATGTCGGCGAAAAGGGAACGGGTTCTGAGGCAGACGCGCTTCTCTCCTTCAGCTAAAGTTTGACGACACAAAGTGGATTTGGAAAATCCAACCGCTGCTGCAGCTCGGGGATCTGTGTGCGCGCACACCCATGCAGGGATGTGTAAAGCCCTGACATTAACATGTTTGATAAGAAAATCCACTCTTGTATTAGCAGATGTTGTATTCCATAATTATTCCGGCCCTCCTTCCGAACGCTGCACGCGGGCACCATTTTCCTGCCACTTGCCTGCGTCTGTGTCCTGCGCACTTTGAATTTGTGGATTTCGGTGGATTAGCCCAGTTCAGAGCTGATGTTTTCATCACCGAAGCTCCTAAACTTGTGGATGAGTCAGATTTGGTCCGGTGCCGCTATAATGACATCACTGCGCATGTCGTAGCGTCTCTCCCTGGAGCTGTTTATCCAACTGCTCTATATTTATCATCTCATCGCACTTACAGGAGCATATTTCAGCTGGAGATGTCGATTAACTGAATGCCACAAAAAGCCCAGGAGCACCTTTAAGCTTTCGTGAAAGGCTGTAAAGTGGAGAAAGTGCATAAATCTCTGGCATATATTGGAAAGCAAATGGCTTCTGGGAGGATTTTTTTTCCTGATGTAATCTAAAAATGTTCATGCTGAGATAGCATTATCAAAGGCTCGGTTTCCTCTTTAATTTGATTCTTCAGACTTCAAAGGGGAAAAGGGCTTATGGCTGCACCGCCGTTTCCCACTGTTTTTTTTTTTCTCGAGGAAAATAAGAATCGGGAACCAGGGGAAGGTTCGCTGCCCTGAACTAAACGCTCAGATATGTTTTTTAATGTTTAATTAGAGGAATATGACATTTGTTCCATGCCATGCTGGGCTGCATTAATCTGCACTCGGAGGGTGACTGCATGTGTTTTATTAAATTTGTTTAATTGCTGTTGTTAACGCCAAAGGAGAGGCGTTAATCATCCACAAATCACAAAAGTAACACGTGGACACGCTCTTTGCCATCTCAAACATTAAATAAGACAAGTTACCTTTATCCTTAACCATTAGGGTGTTTCCTCAATCAAAAACGTCTCTGTAGCATCAGTAAATGTGAAGGTTTCAGGTCCCGACCCATCATACCACCTCTGCTGACTCCTGCCGAAGGTTCCTTTCTTTTAAAGTTTTTCTCAATCACTTTGGTACATTTTTCCAATCATTCTTGCAATTTGCAGAAGATCAAGTGCATTTCTCAAAACAGTTTGAACAAATAGCAAAACACCGTGGATCACCTGCAAAAGCCAGTCTCTTGCTCAAAATCCTTAGTCCATCCCTCAAAAGCAAGTTTTTGTGTCAATATACTTGTCAGTGCCATCAGAATGTTTAATCATTGTGTCATTGTGTACGGATAAGACAGTCAAATTCATTAGTCATGTTGGCTTGGTAAATCATTTTGCATGTGAAGACTTATATAATGAACTATAGCCTAAATGTTTTGGGGAAAGAGACTATTTGATAGATTCCTATAACAAAGCATTTTGATTAGCATGACAAAAGCCATTGATAATGTACGAAAAAACTGAGAATTGTACACAATCATTTGCATGGATGGACAAAAGCATTTGCAATTTGTTCAATGCAATGAGAAACTGCCTTTTTCATCTGCACAAATGGCATGATGATGTGACAATTGAACAAGAACTTTTGAGAATTTCAATTCTGATGTGAGAAATGTACCAAACCAATTGAGAAAAACTGTAAAAGGGACCTTTTCATTGCAGCTCTTCCCTGAAACTGCTCACTCAGCAGTTTCAGGCCTCTATAAAGCACCTGAGCTAAAGTTAACCGAGCTGTATACAGGCAGGTGTTACACAGCAAATAAGGCCCATGGGGGACACCAGTATCAGCGCTGGCCTTTCTTTGGTCTCCGCACCTATAGGAAAACACTCCTGTCTGACTGTAAAAGCACACTCGTTGATGGGAAAGAGTCAAATTGTTTGCATCTTGTAATGGTCTTTATAAAATTCAGATTTCACTGGTTGGATCATATTAAGAGAAGAAAACATGCTTCATCCATTTCCATCCATCCATCCATCCATCCATCCATCCATCCATCCATCCATCCATCTGTCCATCCGTCCGTCCGTCTGTCCATCCATTCTCTGGAGTGAGGCAAAAACCCTCCCTGGCAGGTCACCGGTCCACCACAGGACACACACACACACACACACACACACACACACACACACACACACACACACACACACACACACACACACACACTCCATTCACTCTATGGGAGCTTGCAATCAACCTAATGTTTTTGGCCCATGGAGTAACTCCGCATAGACCGGACAGAGATGGGATCAAACCCGGAATCTTCAAAGCAGCATAAATGGAAATAAAATGTGAGACGCATTAAAATTAGAAAGAAGAAATACGTGCTTGTAAATAACAAACCTAATTACTGCTTAACATTGGCATACACACACACACACACACACACACACACACACACGCACACATACTGTGTGAAGCTGTGTGTCATGTGCCAATTGGCTGTTTATACTAACGTTAGCGTTTGTGCTGCTCTGCAGCTAGCTGGCCATATCTGCAAAGATCCCTTAATGAAGACTCATGCAATAATTATCTTGTGTAGCCTTTATTTAATCAATTATTCAAAAAATAAAAATCCGTACGAGCTAAAATATGCAAAAGGAACTCCAGCCCTTGCAGCTCACATTTCTCTGCAGTCCACTTTCCCTTACAGGAGTTCATGTCAGGCCGCGGTATGCAGCCCTGCAGAGGGTCTAGGTTACTGCTAAGGCCCAGGGAACATATCCAGGCCTTAAGAAGCCACCTTTAATTTAAATTTAAACTAATTTGTCTGAATTTCAAATCCAGGTGGCTCTGAAAACCCTAAGCAGTATATGTTTGAGCTGGCCTCCATTATGGACACAAGCCAGAATTTCTACATAAAGTTGGCTTGTGTGTCGCCTCCCAGTAAGTTAAAGGTAAAGCAGGCACAGCCCGTGGTTAAAATTGCACGGCAGCGTATTATATATCCATAACTACACTCATTTGTTGCCATAATGAGGTCATTTCAATTATTAGAAACGACACTTACTCATTACAGGTCCCGTAAAAATCCATGTTTCGCTGCAAGACCCATAAATTATCTCCAGCCGTCTACTCGGTCGCAGCGAGCTCATGCGAGTTCATGTGAGATTGAGCTGTCATGCACAGTTAGTGCACATTAGTTCCCATATGTATTTGGTGGCTGCGTAGCCGAATTGACGGGCGACCCGTTTCTGCGGCCTTGCGAGTGCTCCGGATTGATGGAGCCGGGCTGTTGCTCACTGGAGGGCCCGACTGATGCTGCGGTTCAGCCAAAGTGCATTTAAAGGCAGGGAAACTACGCACGACACAATAATTACATGCGTGACAGTAACACACGTTAGCCGTGAGTCATCGGGAGCATTGTCTTTCAGAACAGCTGTGGTTCTGAGGGTAAAGATTAGCAACATCCGTTTTAAAAAAGAGAGAAAAGCGTTGCATAATTGTGGGCATAGTTGCTGTTTACGCCTGTGTGGGGGACGCGAGGTTGACTCAGCGGAGCGTGGTGTTGGGAATTACAGAGTGATTACATTTGACATCCTGCTAACAATCCCCCTGTCGGTGCCAGCATTTAAAGGTACAAATAGCAAGATGTTTCGGAGTTTAGCTCGGGGCGTACGGCACAATAATAACATCAGCTGCCAGCCGTGAAGGCGCTGTGGGGAGAGCGGCGCGCTCGGCTCTCTGGATGAGCTGTGGAATCATGGGAGGCTGCAAAACGCAACGTGGGAGAAAGAGAGTCGCCATGGAGAGAGGAAGGAAGAGCACTGGAAGAAAAGGAGCTGCCTTTCAGTTTAATTAGCGCTAGCAAATTAATTAACAGCAGGACGTGAATTAGTTAGCGTTGCGGAGAAACTTTAAAGGCGCTGCCATAAGCAGCCACTGTAGTGGTCCCATAAGACTTTACAGTTTGTTGCAGCCCAAACATTATCCCATAATTAGCAATTAAATGCTTAATGGGTCCGACTTTTCTCTGCGTACTTTGTATCCAGATGGATATTTGCGTCTGCTTTTGTTTGGGTGTATTTATGCAGAGCTGGGAACTGTAAGCCTGAGGCTGGAGGGAGGGGGGTGCACCGTAAAGAGCGAGCTGTGCTGGAGTTTTTCCTTCTAAAGCTTGTTGCTGGAGGAAGCACACTTTCAAGTCTCCTGCAACTTTTTTGGTGCGCGTAAATGAGTCAGCGGACTGGACACTGAAGGGCTGAGAGCTCGGCGACGCTGGTTTTCATCCTCTGGGGGACAGGAGCGCGTTTCTGGCTGCACAATTCAATAGCTTCACTAAATAAAGAGCGAAGAGGCTGCGCGCAGTATGGAGACGCGTTTGCGTCATCCGCGCTCTTTTCTCCTTTCTTAGTTGGAAAATGATCAACTAAGTTCTCGAATTACATTATAATTAGGGATGTCAGTTAACAATTTAAAATCTTAATTAAGCACCATTATTAATAACAGCCTCTGTGGATTAATTAAGACTTATCAGGATTAGAACTCATTCATTAATAGCCCCAGAAGACTCATGAGAGAACATGAGAATAGAAACTTTGCACGTGTTTTCTTTGAACTATACGATATTCAGATCAAACTAAGAAAAAATAATAATTTCACGCCCAGAGATACAACTTGCAAAACCTTTATGAATATACCGCCTTGACAATATTAATCTGTCTGCAGTTTTTTTTGCGGTCTGCCTGGTGCTCACATCAGTGACGACCAGAGATTAGCAGTTGGTGGTTTGCAACAAAATGAGGTGTGATATGCCAGAAAGGCCAGAAAAAGGTGTGATCAGAGAAAGTAAACTCAAAGACAAGCATCGATTAGGACAATCATAAAACTAACAGAGCACATGAGAATGAAAGCACAACATGATAAACAGAAAAGTCCTCCTGCACAAATGAATCTGGAAAACAGACCAAAACTTTGCAAACTTTAAGCAAAATGCTGTTAAAATAATGTTGAATCCTTCCAGACAAATAAGTGAAGCAAACTTTTTCCATGATTCAGACAGTTCTCCAGTAAAGTGTTGCAGCACAGTCTGAAAACTGTCCTTGCTGCCTCATTAGCTAACGCCGAGTTCTGCTTCGTGAGTAGGTCGACACGGTAAAGTCTGTCCCGGGGGTTGCAGCGAGGACTCGCCCCTTGCTGTCTCTCACCCTCTCCAAAATTATGTAACGTCATGCTGGGCCGGACCATCGATTCTTCCAGCTGACTGTGTGGAGTCATGACTGATGCTCATCCTCATTCAGCTGCTGCCCAGCCAAGCCTCCGTCATCAGCAGCGCCTGATCAATGCTGATGACACTGCTCACCACCACTGTCCGTCGAATATCAATCTATCTATCTATCAATCAATCTATCTATCTATCTATCTATCTATCTATCTATCTATCTATCTATCTATCTATCTATCTATCTATCTATCTATCTATCTATCTATCTAGTAATCTTCGTTTATCCAGCACCTCTAGTGGCCATGTATGGTATTGCTTGTATTGATGGAGTATTGTGATAGCACTGGATGATAATTTTATATCCATACATCCATGGTGGGTTCTCAGTTTAAGACCTGGTATAGACAAAACATGGAAGGTGTTCTAGAGGTGCCAGAACACCTTTAGAGCACTGCCAAGATACCCTTGGGCAAGGTTCCAAAGCCATAAATGCTCATATACATGCAGGGTCATCCAGGGAAGGAATCTTCCCCATGACCCCGAATGGTAAACAGCAGTTAGGACGATGAATTAATTAATTTATCCATCATCCATCCATCCATCCATCCATCACCCATCCATCCATCCATCATCCATCCATCCATCCACCATCATCCATCCATCCATCCATCCATCCATCTACCCATCCATCCATCATCCATCCATCCACCATCATTCATCCATCCATCCATCCATCATCCATCCATCCACCATCATCCATCCATCCATCAATCCATCCACTGCATGTCTTTAGATAATTGCACAAACCTCCTGAATCTTTTAGTTGAACATGATACCTCTTCTGCCAAATACTGATTTCAGTTTCTGTTTCACTTTCCCTTTTCCAGGATCACCCAGTCGGTTTTACTCAGCTTGATTGAACTTTTTTTTTTTTTTTGACTTTATATGGTTCTCAACTAGAGGACAGTTCCATCGAACTGAGTCAAGCTGCGAAAGTGTCATGAACGGTCTGCAGGCTGGATTTGGCTGGACAGAACCCTCCATTATCAAAACCTGGCAACAGTGACTGTGGTTAATGGCTACATGTAAACCAAGGCTGGTCTCTGCTCAGTGGCTGACCTGACTGATGGATCATCCACATCCAGGAGGTCTGCAGATATATTTGAAATGGCCAAAAAGGCGTAAACTTGAGTCGTGTCGAGGTGGGTAGCACTGAAACCAGCTGTGAAATAGAAAAGGAGCATATGTGTTAAATGCCATGGATGTATAATATATTAAAATATAATCCAGTTATACACACATCATCAAATTCCTCATTAAAAGTCACTGAAGAGGGGCCAGGAAACATCATCCGGGAGGGCTAACATATGGTGGAGGAGTTAGCAGTAAATCACAGCCTGATAAGGTCAGCGTTGGCATAAAGATCACAATGTGATGAGTTTAAGAAATGAGCTGGCAGCAATTCAATCTGGAAGACACAAACGCACACGCACGCACACACTGTAAACTATATGCCACATATGTTGCGTGCCTTCCTTTGCCGGCATTATGTAGATTTGTGTGAGTGCAGAACCTTAAACTTGGCGACAGGTTTACTCAGAAAGCTCCGCTTGGCAAGCCATCCTCCTTTCTTTATTTCCCCCCAACCAGGAAACAATAGCTCCTCAGCTAAATATAGCATTTATTTGCATTTGTACCTCACCTTCTCCCCGTTCCTTTCCACCTCTCTAACAAACACACTCGCTTGCTTCTCTGCAAACGCACACAAAGTCTCATCTCCAGTGATATTTTTTACATATTTTGTCCGTGTTCAGTCTTGACAATTGAAGCTACGCAGTTCTCATGGTATCCTACACTGTCCACCACATACACAAGACTCTTTTTTAAAAGCTTATATCAACCTTGAAGTGAAACTAGATGAAAGCTTCCACCATGAAAAGCAAGTTTCCAAAGTAGGTTAAACATTCCATTTCACAAGCTCCAGCGTCGTCTTGGCATCACCATCTTTGCAGGAAACCACTTTAATGTCTGTGACTTAATTGGAGTTCTCGCATCACTGCACAGTCTGGCCTACTGTCCATTAGACAAACACACACATGCTTCTACCATAGTTGTGAGGACTTTCATAGACATAAAAAATGACCCACCTCACCAACCCCTCACCCTAAACTCAAATAGTCCTTTAAAGGTGTGAGAACCGGCTAAAATGCCCTCACGTTGCCAGGAGAGCTAGTATTTTGGTAATATTTAGCAAGAACAAGAACACACAAGCAAACTACGCCAATTTCTAGCTGCTGAAACATTTCAACCCAATTTCAAAATCAGTTCAGTTTTCTCAGAGTGTTCTATCTAGCGGAAATGAGCTTTAGCTGCAGGTAAATGTGAACATTTAGTAGCTTCATCCCAGAGGAGTGCAGAGGGAAGGCAGACCGAGCGTGTGTGAGGCCAGAGCAGCAGCGCAATCATTTCTTCTTTCTGAAGGAGCGGATTTAGCAGAAATCCAGCATCCTCTCTGTCTACGAGCCAATTAACACATCAGCAGACTCCCGCGAAAACCTTGATGTGGAGTTATAATCACTGCTCTGTGATTTGAGAAGCTTTCATATGTTTTAATTAAAACCAAAACCTAATTTTTCTGAAGCAACGGACATGCCGGAATAAAAAGAAACTCGTTCTGTCCTCGGTGTCATGACCGCAGACCTTCAGTGCTGCTGCAGCTCTGCGGCTCTGCCTGCGCACATCCTCCGCTCTGCTGACACACGACTGGAAATCAATTCTGTGCGGGCACGCAGCAGCATGGGGGGAGCTTCCCAGCGTCCCCTGTGTGCTGTGTGTGTTAAAGTAGCATCTGCTCCAGCGTCAGAATCATTTCTGCTGAAGAAACATCTGTCTGAATGAATAAGAAAAGGCCAATAAACTGCGCTATTTAAGGTGCTTGAAGCTGGAGTTGTACCTCAGACATGGGAGAGACGGGTAATTAGCGTCCCCTAGACGAGGTAGGAACCTGATCATTCGTCCCGAGGGCCACAATTTGACATAAAGATGCTGATGTTGATTGTGATGCGACTAGAGTGAGATGGCTGCCTCGGTCCCAACACTTCCAGTTGTTAGGACGCCGGATATCTGCTGACCCAGGGTCAGTGGCTGGGCTGGAGGAAGCCAATGCATTTTTAAATACGAGTTAAGTGAGTTCCATTTGTGCTTCCAAAACCCCAGAGATGATGCAGCGTCCAAATATTTAAAGATTTCTCCAATTTCTAAAGCCAAATCCAAACCTTCGGCTCCTCTGACCCTTGGAGTTCCGCAGTCATGGTGTTTGGGTTTGGGAGATCCAGATGAGGTGAGGACACGCTGCTGCAGCGCTGCACACCCCACTCCAACCACAGCTGCGCCTTCACCGCCTTATAAAGCCTCTTCGCTGCATAAATAGTCATAATGAGCTTCTAACGTGGTAGCCTCTTCAGGGGAGTCCTTACACCTCCTGGCTCTGTCTGTTTGACCGAATAACGCTCGGCATCATCTCATCTGCTCCCTGTCCAGACCAGCAATCGATTGGCTCCCGCAGACACGCCCGCAATGGCCCCTCGTGTTAGGAAATTACACTGATTGTAATCAATGAGCGGAATTTCAGCAGATTACAATAACTGTGCGTAATCTGTTGTGCGTACACAACAGTGATGCAACATCCATTTATCTAATTATTCCGGGGCATACATCATGTTACAAAAGGGCTGAAGAGGCGGAAACACAAAACTTGGCTAATGAGACCATTCTCTCCCAACAGTAAGTCATTTCCTCAGGATTCAAGGCTCCCCCTTAGACACGATCGGAACCCTGGTTTACTGATGACACTGAGAAGGATTTAAATGTGCCGACCGAATGACTGCGGTCCCTATAACAAACGGGATCATTGTGCAGCTGAACACAGAAGAAAGTTGAGAGAGAGAAAAAAGACTAATTACACAGCTCCTGACATCGGAACAATGGCGCGAGGCGTCTAACGCAGCGCCACAAACCCGCCTCTCACCCATGCCAGTGGAAAAGCGCCTATCTGCAGAACAATCCAGGAAAAGCTTCATGTGCACTTTGCAATATGTTTGACAGCAGTATATCAGAGGAACATGTGCACATCAACCAGTAAGTATCAGTTAGCTTAGTAGCAATGACAGATAGTTTTCTTTGGGATTGATGTGCGCCACACACAAGATAGCAACTTTCCTTCTGTGTCAGACCTCGTGGGCAGAACCGGATGGGTTGGCTGAAAATGCAGGTGAATGACAGCAACATTACCAGTGTCGCCGGTGCTGGGTGACAACCGGACCAAAACATCATTACTGTCCTCTTGTGACTCTGCTTTCACACTGTTATCCCCTCCATCGCTGGGGGAGCCCTGGGTCCAAGCAAAGGGAGAGCGTTTCTCTCCCCGAAATCACAGACAACAAAAAGCATCCTGTGGTGTAGATTATTTAGAGGAGAGTCTGCTGCTGGGCAACGTGTGAGAAGAAACCTCTTTGCTCCATCAGTCACTCTGAGTTTGTCAAACAGCAGATGTCAGAAGGAAACAGCGCGTCCTTGCTGCGGTGTCTGACTCGGTGTGTGTGTGTGTGTGTGTGTGTGTGTGTGTCTGGGGTTTCTTCTGATCTTTGAGATCAGCGATCTTGGGCTTATAATTACACCAACAGTTATAATTAGTGCGCTGAGATTCTCTGTTAGCCGATCTTACTTGTTGACCCGGATAGTTTCCGTATCAGCGGAGGCCGTAAGATCTGTGTCCCGACAGTCTCGTGTGGGAGCATGTTGGGATCATGCTATTTGTGCAATCAGATTCCTACTCCCTCTCTACTTGTAAGATTAGGCTGAAACCTTTTCCTCTTTGAGAGGTTATAGGCAGTAATTCTATAGCTACAGTCATTGTTCCAGCTAAGATAACACTCATAGTTACAACAGGGTCAGCTAACCTTTAGCATCATCTCAGTTATGCTGCTTGAGGCTGAGGCTGCCAGAACACAGAAACATGAGACATGACTATTGGATCAACAGTGCACGTCTTCCCCTCCCCTCTCCTCTCCTCCCCTCCCCTCCCCTCTCCTCTCCTCTCCTCTCCTCTCCTCTCCTCTCCTCTCCTCTCCTCTCCTCTCCTCTCCTCCCCTCCTCTCCTTATGAGGGGAGGGTCTCTCCCTTTTTGTGGCTGGTACTCCTCAAGGTTTCTTCCTTTTAAAAGAGTGTTTTTTTCCTTCTGTACATCTGTACAATCATCAGGCTAATGATGCAGCCATGTTCTTTCAATGCTACTGAACTAAAAACAAACTAAAACTCTCGGACTTTCTGTTCAAACTCAACGGGAAGCCTTTAACATTAGACAAAGCATCATGAACATCCCCCTCTCTGGATCTGGGATGAGGCTAAAGAATGCTGAGTGTTTAGCTGACCTTGACCAGGACAAGGTCGCAGCACGTGAATGAACCTTGGCACTAGCCGGCTCAAGGCTAGCTGACAGGACGTTAGTATATAAATCCAGCACTGGAGTCGATGTAGGCCAACTTTAATCGATGTGACACATCAGGTCAACGCGAGCACAAAAACATGCAGGACTTGAACTTGAAACTGGCGGAGTGCAGCCCCAGCGGCGTAGCATCCCGACAAAAATAGAGGCAGTGATCAAACTGCCATATTTGGCATATGATGCTGGAGCTCATTAGCTGCAGACTGAATGCGCAAAATCCAGTCGGGAAGCCGCATCAGGCAGCTTTGTTTTCCCTTCAATGGAGAGCGAGAGCCGAGTTTGAAAGTTAAGAGCCGAGATGAAGAGCTGGCGGTTCAGATGGATCTCAGCCACCACCGCTGCCTCTGAATCTCTCTCCGCTACTTCCTGTAAAGGAATCCTCCAGTGGCTTTGTAGGGAAACAGGTTCAGATGAGGAGTCAGGATGTGCAAAAGCGAGCGAGGCAGAGGAAGAGGAGAGGATGTGCGGAATCTGGCAAAGGAACAGAGTAATGGAGAGGTAAAATTAGAACAGGGGGTCAAAGGTCAGATGTTTGGACCCGGCGCAGTTTTCAGTGCCCGAACCCAAACAGCCCAAGTCCGCCAAACAAACGAAGCCATTGCGCCGCCACCCGTCATGTCGGTGGGACCGAACACCCGGATCTGCTGAGGAAAGATCAGAGACAGAATAATAAGATTCAAATAAGATCTCCCGTCCGTCAAACGTGTGGTTGCTGAACAGGAAGTGGATAAGCTCTCAGCCTTGATCTTCACTCTGTGGGGATATCATTTCTATCAGAAAGAAAGAAAGAAAGAAGAGAAAGAAAGAAAGAAAGAAAGAAGTTTTTTTTTTTTTTACACAAACACTTTATTTACACAAATTCACACTCTGTTAAAAAACCAGTGCTGACAACAAAAGAAATAGAATCAACAAAAACCAGTTACTCCACAAGGGGTTTTTGTCCACTGTCCGATTGGTCCAAAAGTGTCCTTTACAACATTCAAACACACACAAAAACCATTGTCTCTTGCCCGGAACAGAAATGGGCACTGGTCTGACATAGTATGATCCATCCTACAAAGGGAAAAACGACGGTGGCCTGTCACGCAGGCTCCAGTGGGGGGGGGCGGGGGCTCCATCCCTTCCCAGCCAGTCGGCCTACGAGCTGGTGCTCTCGTTGGACAGTTCTCTCAGTTGTTTCCTGGCTTTGCCCATATGCTTCTTTAGCCGGAAGGTCTCAGGGTCAGTCAGGTCCGACACCACTCTGTGTTTGATCCAATGGCCGGCTGACTGGATGAAGAGGAGCTTGTCGGGGAAGTAACTCCCCAAATCAGGGCCCCTCATGCCTTTGGTCTTCATGAGAAAGTTCTTGATCATGCTCGGGGGGTACAAGTCATCCCTCTCGCTGTCCGCCACCGTGTTCGACAGCTCACTGGCATCGGACATGTGCTCTTGGTCGCTGGTATCTGTGGCAGCGGCTGCATCTTCAGCCGTCCAGCTTTTCTGTCACCACCGTCGTTCATTACATTTTTCTGCTTTCTGCGCCGCTTTGCGGGAGCTGGCCGCCATTCAGGCACCCCCCCCCCTGTCCTCACTTGTACCTGCACCTCCCTCACCCTGCTCACCTGTGCTCATTCCTCCCACACCAAGCTCGCCAGCCGTTTTCCCTGCACCCCACGCTCGCCTGTCTCCTGCCCCACGTCACCTACAGCTACACCCTGCTCACCGGTTTGACCCATGTCTCCCATCTCTCCTGCCTCACCCAGTTCACTTATTTCACTCATTCCATCCCCAGTCTCGCCCAGCCCGCCCAACACTTCAAAAGCCACCCCAGTTGGATCCATTTCCTTCCCCACCTCACCACTCTCACCAGTCACCTCCACCACCATCTCCACATTCTCCCTCGCTCCACTCACCTCAGTCACACACACACACTCACTCCGTTTTCCCTCCGCCTTCGACTCCATCTCCGCGCCGTCCGGAGCAGCGGGGCCCCCCTCCACACTGCACCGCCGACGCCTCGCTCTCCAGCCCCGCGGGAGCGGCGGGTTCCGCCGCCACCGCGTCCGGGACGGCGCGGCTCGGACAAGCCCTGGCCAAATGTCCCTCCTCGCCACAGTTAAAACATTTAAGGGCAGAGGAGGTAGCAAATAAAACATAATCAAAGTCGTCCACACGGACAACAAACCGATAATTAAAATCCTCCGCCCCGTTGTTTAAAATCATGTGGACCTGCCTGCGATGAGACGCTACGTGTTTCAACAATGGCGACCGACACCCCGACATCAACTTCCTAATGGGGGACACCAGTTTCCCATGTCGGGACAGTTCTCTCTCCAGGAACTCATCGCTGACGCGGCCGGCGGCACGGATTACTTTGTCCAACGTGCCGCCGGCCACGTCAGCGGAGTCACCTGGACGAACTGCCCCCCCCCCACGGTGATCCCCGTCTCCACCAACCTGTTGGCCTGTTCCACCTGCTCTACAAACAGCACCACCGCCCTGTTCATGCGGGCGGCGGACTTCACGGAGCCGTGACCGATTTCCTGGCCCACAGCCAGGGCCACCTCCTCCACACTGAGCACGGAGCCCGCTCCCACCTTCACCCCGTGTCTCCTGCTCAACTCGTTCAGTTTGGCGTTCGCCGCCATGACGGCCGCACGCGGTCGGCCGCCCCACAAACTCACACACACACACACACTCGCTAAACTAATAAATGAATACAAAGCACACAGAAAATAAAACTATATTCACAACCATTCACACTCACACAGAAAAAGACAGAAATAGGAAACGTGTTTTTGCACAATCTCTCATTCGTTCTCTCTCTCTCCCGCTCGCACTCCTTCCACCACTGAAAGAAAGAAAGAAAGAAAGAAATATCAACGTTATCCACCGTTTCCGCAGGATTTGGTGCCTCCTAATGTTTTTAGGGGCCAAATATCTTTAAAAAACACAAAAAAACAGGTCACGTGGTGACACCTGTGTCGGAGGCATATATCATTTCCCCTTCTCTGTAAGAAATATATGAATTTATTCTGCTTGGTACAAAAAAATGTATAGCAGCATTTATTTGGGGCACCATCAATTTTTAAAAAACTGCGGATTTGGAACTGCTCTATTTTTCATGCAAAACTCCAAACTGGGGATTTTTGTTGCGGGTTTTCAGTGAAATGAAGTCTTTATGGGCAACATTTGGTACAGTTTGAATGCGTTTTTAGCTGTTTTTGCCTGTATTTATATTGAACATGAAGTAGCTCATTGTGCCGTCTCTCCACGTGTTTACACCTTTTTCAAGGATCAAGTTCACATTTACTTCAAAAACAACCACATGGAATGTCTTATTTTCCCATCAGTCAACATTCTAAATGTTTGGCAGATATCTGGGCGACTGGTGCTGTTCGTCACCATGATGGGATGATTCGGGGGTGTTCTCACATGAATCTGCCCAAATGGCCCCATTTGCCACCTGAAAAACATAGTGAGGTCTGACCCTCCCCTAAGTGTAGTTTCTGTACACGGAGCTCTTACAGCAGCTCAGAATGGCCAGTTTGGAACATCTAATGGTTGCTAGGTGACAACACTATAATGACTCTACACAGGGGAAAAAACAAAAATTTCATGTTCATCATTTTGTGAGTGACACGATTGCCGACAGTTTTTATTTATTGTTTTATGTTCACATCAGGGCTACACAAACAGGTCGGCACACACCAGCGATCCAGTTGATCCTCACTGACCCGACAGCTGAAGGACAGACGGACGTGGACGCCTATGAGATCAGACGTATGAAACCGACACGGACTCTGAAAGGCAAAAAACACATCAACATAAACAGATGTCCCTAACTCTCTCTCGCTCTCTCACACACACACACATGTGCACATGCACGCACCTGGACAAAATCGAGGTACCCTATTCCAAAACATAGTCATCCTCATCATTTTCCTTTCAGACAGACAGGAAGATGGAAATGAGAGACAGGAGCAAAGAAAGTAACTTAATATTTGACTGAATTCCCTATTTAAATCCCAGCAAGCTCCCTCAACTTACACACATCCAAGCACGGTCGACACACTCCCGTGCGTGATCATGGAGTGTGTCCTGTGCTGTAACCATGCTACCGTTGCAAAAATTCCTCACTAAAGCAAGGACGAAGCTAGCAAAGCGAAATTTGTCTAAACAGTATCTTGTCAGGAACGTGTAGTCTAGTGAGGGCTTGGTGTGATGGTGTGGTGACCTCTGACCCTCACAGTCAGTCAGTGACAGGTAGAAAGGAAAAAGGACCTTCAGGGAGGTCCCTTTCAGTGGTTTGCTTCTGGCTGTCACTGTCATTAATTACAGGCGTGCTTTTCTTTGTTTTCACAGTGTTGAGTTTCTTTCCCCACTGGTGCCCTCTTGTGTGCAGTTCAGGGTGAGCTCTGATAAAAGTGTATTCCGTATGTAGCATCTTCAAGTTGTTGAATGTAACATTCATCAGCTTAAACCCTCCAAAAGTGTGAGTTAATCGCACTAAATCTACTAGTTTTAGCTCTCTTGCAAGACTCATGGCAACTGCCGATGCAAGGACAATTTTTTTGTCCAATAGCCCCGTTTCTGATGGTGAAAGATGTACGTGAATCTGTGCTCTGATAATCCTAAGAACTAAATTTGCATTGCTGTTTCACTTGGCACGGACTAACAAACCCATAGAAGTGGTAGCTCCATCATTGTCACGTCTATCAAGTTTGAAAATAATGGGTAAATCTGTGGTTAAATCTGATTTAACAAATTCTGGGAGAAAAACCAAAGCATCAGGAGAATAGGCTTTAAGAATATATTTTAATCATATATAGGCTTTAATCATATATCAGCAGCAACATAAACAGAAATATTGGTAAGAAGCAAAGTTTTGTACTGTTACCTCAGAAGGTTTATATATTTTAATATAGATAATGACTTTCTGTGTCATCATCAAGGCTCATCTGCTTTTGACTTCAGGGCAAAAAAAATTAGAAGTACACCAAGAGTTAGGGAAAAGTGATAGATTAGGATAAGCAGTTTCTTAAAAACTAGAAGTACTGTCATTAGTCGTCTTTCAGAGCGACGTTCTAAAAGTTGTACAGATGAATCCTGGACACGCAGCTCCGTCTGCTGTTCCAGTCTAAACTGTGGGAGCCTTTCAATTGTCCGCTCATCATATGTGAGTTGTAAATTTTCTGTGAGCTGCAATCCAAGACAGAATTGCCCCTCTGTCAGTTGCTGGAGGTTAAAGTCTTGAACGTGATCTGTATTTGTACTGCTTAGGAAACGCCTCGCTGTCTTGAAATTACATGATATGTTTGGGAGATGCTCCTCTGTGCGATCATCAATGCTAATATCTTGGAGGTGCTCCTCTTTCTGCATATCATGACAGATGCCTCGGATTTGACTTTTAATCCAATTAAACATCCATCCAAATATAATGACTTGGAAAATCATTCTTATCTTCATGGAAAATGTAATGTCTTGGGGGGACTCCTTAGCCTTTTCCTCCGATGTAGTGGTCGAGACCTGCTCTTCTAGGCTAATGTCTTGGAGATACTCCTTTGTCTGGTCATCAGATGTTTCCCCATCAAATGTAAAGTTTTGAAGGCACTCCTCTGTCTTCTCATAAGATGTAATATTTGGGAGATTGTTTTCTGTTTTCTTATTAAATGTAAGGTCCTCAGGTGATATCTCCTCAGGTGATATCTCCCAAATGCTTTGCTCTGTATCCTGCTTCAAAGTAATGTCACAGAGGGTGACATCAGTGTGTTCTAAAGCTCTTATCTCATTGCATGTTTCTGCTCTTTGTTTCTCAGTTGAGTCCAAAGTTGTAACTCTTATTAAGTCATCGTCCTGACTCATATCAGACTGGTCTTGCTGC
This sequence comes from Takifugu flavidus, assembly GCF_003711565.1. Lineage (NCBI taxonomy): Eukaryota > Metazoa > Chordata > Actinopteri > Tetraodontiformes > Tetraodontidae > Takifugu > Takifugu flavidus. The sequence continues at coordinate 4,297,677 of NC_079537.1, read as the reverse complement.
ACTTTTTCCGGTGGGATCATCAAGCTACTTTCAGCAAAACTGTCAAACATCCTTCGTTGAGATTCCTGGTCTGATTTCCTCTTCTTTTGTCTTTCCTCTTTCAGTTGTTTCTCAAGATCCCTAATCCATCCTGTAGAACCTTCTTGCTGGCCTGACACTCTTGAAATGATTTGAGCAGTAATTCGGAATTTTGGCTTCGTACATTGTCCAGAGACTGCAGCTTGGTCAGCTGATCATTAAGCATTTTGTTCTGTCCAGCCAGTTGTTTTTCAGTCTTGCGGAGATTGCAAACTTCCTGCAACAAACTCTGATTGTCGGCAAGTTTTCCCTCCAGCTCAGACTGTAGCTTGGCATTATTGGTTTTCAGAGAGCCGTTTGCCTCCTCCAGGTCCTGTATCACGGTGGCCAGTTTCATTTTATCCTCCTCAGTGTCTTTCACAAGAGCACTAAGATGATGCACCTTTTCTTCGGCTGTCTGTTTCGCTATGTTAAAGTTGGCTACCCGCTGGGTGAGGTTTACAATCATATGGTTGAGGTATGATACGCTTGTCCGGGAATTCTGCAGGTCTGTTTTCACATTATCAATTTCTGTGTCTTTTGCCTCGAGCAGAGAGGTAAGTTCACCCACCTTGGCACTGAGGGTCTCGGTGAGTCCACTGAGATGTTTCTCTTTGTCCCGAGACTTCATTGATTCTTTCCTTAAATTTTCAGCTTGTTCTTCAAAAGACTGCAGCCGGGTCATATTCGCATTCATGGCCTCATTTTTTTCCATCAAGATCTTCTGATTTTGTTTCATTTCCTGAACTTCCTGCATCAAATGTTCCTTTTCGGCCTTTGTTTGCTCAACCTGAGATAGAAGTGAGGCTATTTCAGCTGCTTTGCGATGGATGTCCTCATGAAGGGATTTCTTCGTTGTCTGCAGTTCCTTCAACATGACCGTTTGTCTCCTAATGTCTGAATGCAATTTTTTGTTCAGGCAATTAGATTCATGCAGCTTGTTGGAGTACCTGGATGCGGCGCACTCAGCTACATGCAGTGAAGAGTTAAGAGCATTGAGATTTTCTTCATTTTTCTTTGTCAGAGAGTCAAAGTGGCATAGTTTCTCATTCAGACCTGCGATTGTCTCATTTAGACGTCCCTCCTTGGTCTTGGACTTTGCAACAGTAATTCTCAGATACTCCAGCTCTTTCTTCCTTGATTCGGATACTGAGGAAATCTCAGCTACCTTGGCAGTGAGTTCTTCAATTTCACGAATAAAAAGTTTCCCTTTGGTCTGAGACGTTTTCTTTTCCACACTCAGCCTTTCGATCTCTTGTTTTTGTCTTTCTGTCAAAGACTGAAAGTTGGAGACTTTAGTGGTCAGACCACAGTACTCATCCCTCACTCTTTTGTCATTGTCCTGCAGAGTGTAAAGTTTCCGCAGCACACTGTCTTTGTCCTCCTGAATTTGCTGCTTCTCTAGCTCCAGCTGGTGTTTCTCATCATTTAGGACAGTATTTCTCTGCATTAGAGCGAGATTGGTTTGCTCTAGGTGCTGCAGGGCTCCTATCACTATATTTGTCTCTTTCCATGTTTCCTTGTACGTGCTGTCAGAATTACAATATTTACTCAATAACTTCAGAGAGTAATTCTCAGCATCATCTATTTTTTGGCGGAGCTGTTGATTCTCCTCTGAAAGGCTGTTCTTCAGACTTGAAGTTGGGAAACCTCATCAGAAAGACTCACCAGCTTCTCTGTCCGTAACAGATCACTGACCTCAGTGTCGCTCATCACTTCCTGCAGAGCTTCAATCTCTTTGTGGTGTTCCTCTTTCAGAGATTCGACTTTGGCCTGCTCAGCGTTGAGAGCACTGCTCAGCACTTTCACTCTGTTGCTATCACGATTAGCCTTAGCCTCGAGTTTGGTATATTTGTCATATAGGCGTTCTGCACGTGATTTCATTTCTGTCACCTGAACAAGGACATTTTTTTTCTCCTCAAGCCAAGTCAAACGGGCCTTTTCAAAATCTTCCTGCTGCTGTGTCATCCTGGCAGTCAGATCTTTTTCTGCCTCTTCCTTAAGAGCCAAAAGGGAAATGAGCTGCTTCACTTTGTCTTGACATTTGTCTATGTCTTCCTTATATAAACGCATTTGCTGAAGTTGCTCCTGATGTAATGTCACGTTTAACAACTCCTGATCTGTGTCACTGTGCAAACGTTCTGGAATGGCATTTGCAGGGCATTCTGTGCTGCATTGACTATCTTCATTCTCTCGAAAACCCAATGCAAAACATCTCTCTTCAGCTGGGCTTGATAAAGTTTTTTGCTCAAATTCTTCTTCCGAACCTTTTAGGGGTTTCCCAGATCTTTTATGCCTGCTAAATAGCCCAGTTCTGAATCGCTGCATTGTGTTGAATAAATTTGTTCACACTGTCTATATTTTTTTAAATAAATTTGAGGCATAATATAAACATTAGGACTTTGATAGTTCAAAGGACGCTGACGACTTTTATTTTTGTGTACTGTTTGCCTTTGCTTGCTTTGTTATCAAAGCTCCAAAATGTTGCCATAAAACCTTTGATTTTAAGCTTTCATTCTATTAAACAATTACAATTGTCATGCATATGTTCTGAGCTTTAAATCATTTTCTTGTTGTTCCTGTAGCTTTATAGTTACACTGTTAGAAAATAAAGGAACAAAATGCTGGTATTATGTCATCTGCATCATTAACTTGATCTTTATCATTATTACAGATTGCACTGTTACGCCATAGTCTGGGCAAAGCTGCTCCTGGGATGTTATACATGAAAAGACTAGAGCATAGGTGTCAAACTCTGGCCCGTGGGCCAAATTTGGACCACAATGTAATTATAGTTGGCCCGCGAAGCCATACCAATTGGCTATTAGTGCTGGCCCGCCGGTATTATCACTTAAAGCGATAGATATGTAAAAGACGGACCTGTCTGTCTTGTATGTGGAGCCAATGTGCATTACAAGGAGAGCAACAACAGATGACACTATAAAACGCAACACCAAGACAAGCACAAGCACCTGGAAATGAATCAAAGGCACCAGAAAGTAGAAGAGACGAAAAGGCATTACATTAACTTACAATAATAAAAGATTGCTGTTGAAATTTAAAAGAGAAGAAATGAACGCCACTGATATGTTGTTGTTTTTTTATTTCCATTTTGCACGTGTGCAATAATAAATTATATATTGCATTGTCTTAAGCTTTACTTGTTCCATGTTAAGTTGTTGAGCAAAACTAGTTTGGGTCCATACCAAAAGGTTCCGTGTTACAGCCGGTGGAAGAGTTTTTTCAATAAATATCAACATAGGCTGGTGACTTTATCCCAGTTTTGAATTTTGGCCCACTGGGTATTTGAGTTTGACACCTCTGGACTAGAAGGAACATTTAAGCGTTAGCAGCGATGGTGGGTTTTGCGTGCCAGTTATGAGGGCGGATATATGTTTTATATTTTTGACACAGTCAACACACTGGTACAGTCATCACATCATCCTCAGACTGGCCTTCTTCCACCGGAGACTGATTTTCATTTTTTACTGATAATGTTAAAATCACACATGGGTCTGGCCCATTATCTAACTGCCTGAGATCCACAGATGTTCGCTTTCTGGTTGTTTAGAAGTTGGTGTTGAGGACTGGTGAGGTAGACGAGTAAAGGTGACCTGGCATTAGGACCCCTAGAGCTTGGAATGACCACCATGAAGAGACAGTTTGTCACTGACAGAATTCTTTTATGTGGCTTTTATGCAAACATTTGCTATTTTTGTTGGTTTTGTTAAGCAACTTGAAATTCTGGCTTTTAAAAATATGAAGATTTGATGAGAAAACCTGAAAGCATCCTCACATCGTGAGCAGTCCAGACTGACGGAAAAGTATAAAGACCAAACCATTTTATGAATAAAAGTATAAAGACCAAGCCATTTTATAAATAAAAGTATAAGAACCAAACCATTTTATAAATAAAAGTATAAAGACCAAGCCATTTTATAAATAAAAGTATAAAGACCAAGCCATTTTATGAATAAAAGTATAAAGACTAAGCCATTTTATAAATAAAAGTATAAAGACCAAGCCATTTTACATGTGGCTAAAAGATGGGAGTGTGAATTTCACTACATCTGTGTGAAATTCCATCATCGGCACAGAAAACTGAAAAATGATTTTCTACGGTAGGAGTAACTACATGGAGTGTTCTGTAAGGCATTTAGCCTTTCCATATAGAAGGAAATGAAGTTTTAATTAAATAATATAAATAAATAAAGTATTCTTAAAAACAAGGTACATAAATTGTCATATTCATCTTGCAAATGATTTGTCCATGACTGCACAGGCTACGGTAGTCTGTCTTTCTGCACTTTTTAAAAACTATTATGTTTTTGATTTGCATGTCCTCATTTCTGATTCAATAATACAAGAAATAGCATAATAAACTCCAAATGCAAACATCTTTATAACCCGGTTTGGGTGAATGTAAACACATCTTTGCAAATATGGTGACAATCTGATTATTTCTATTTATATGCAACAGGCCATACAATGCCCAGCAGGAATTGTGACAAAGACTTCACTTCGTGAGCACTTTTCTCTGAGACTGTCCAACATTTATACCAATTCCATCTTTTCGCACATTTGTCTTGGTCACATTTTAGTAAATGGATGGATCCAATGCTTTCAGCTATAACTACTGAGTGGATAATATATATATATATGAATTTATATATATTTGCATTGTTGTTTCACTTGGCACGAACTAACAAACCCATAGAAGTGGTAGCTCCATCATTGTCACGTCTATCGAGTTTGAAAATAATGGGTAAATCTGTAGTTAAATCTGATTTAACAAATTCTGGGAGAAAAACCAAAGCATCAGGAGAATAGGCTTTAAGAATATATTTTAATCATATATAGGCTTTAATCATATATCAGCAGCAACATAAACAGAAATATTGGTAAGAAGCAAAGTTTTGTACTGTTACCTCAGAAGGTTTATATATTTTAATATAGATAATGACTTTCTGTGTCATCATCAAGGCTCATCTGCTTTTAACTTCAGGGCAAAAAAAAATAGAAGTACACCAAGAGTTAGGGAAAAGTGACAGATTAGGATAAGCAGTTTCTTAAAAACTAGAAGTACTGTCATTAGTCGTCTTTCAGAGTGACGTTCTAAAAGTTGTACAGATGAATCCTGGACACGCAGCTCCGTCTGCTGTTCCAGTCTAAACTGTGGGAGCCTTTCAATTGTCCGCTCATCATATGTGAGTTGTAAATTTTCTGTGAGCTGCAATCCAAGACAGAATTGCCCCTCTGTCAGTTGCTGGAGGTTAAAGTCTTGAACGTGATCTGTATTTGTACTGCTTAGGAAACGCCTCGCTGTTGTGAAATTACATGATATGTTTGGGAGATGCTCCTCTGTGCGATCATCAATGCTAATATCTTGGAGGTGCTCCTCTTTCTGCATATCATGACAGATGCCTCGGATTTGCCTTTTAATCCAATTAAACATCCATCCAAATATAATGACTTGGAAAATCATTCTTATCTTCATGGAAAATGTAATGTCTTGGGGGGACTCCTTAGCCTTTTCCTCCGATGTAGTGGTCGAGACCTGCTCTTCTAGGCTAATGTCTTGGAGATACTCCTTTGTCTGGTCATCAGATGTTTCCCCATCAAATGTAAAGTTTTGAAGGCACTCCTCTGTCTTCTCATAAGATGTAATATTTGGGAGATTGTTTTCTCTTTTCTTATTAAATGTAAGGTCTTTGGAGTGCTTCTGCTCTAATTGCTCATTAAGCATCTCGGTGAGATTCACCAGTGCCTGTTCCTCAGGTGATATCTCCCAAATGCTTTGCTCTGTATCCTGCTTCAAAGTAATGTCACAGAGGGTGACATCAGTGTGTTCTAAAGCTCTTATCTCATTGCATGTTTCCGCTCTTTGTTCCTCAGTTGAGTCCAAAGTTGTAACTCTTATTAAGTCATCATCCTGACTCATATCAGACTGGTCTTGTTGCACTTTTTCCGGCGGGATCATCAAGCTACTTTCAGCAAAACTGTCAAACATCCTTCGTTGAGATTCCTGGTCTGATTTCCTCTTCTTTTGTCTTTCCTCTTTCAGTTGTTTCTCAAGATCCCTAATCCGTTCCTGTAGAACCTTCTTGCTGGCCTGACACTCTTGAAATGATTTGAGCAGTAATTCGGAATTTTGGCTTCGTACATTGTCCAGAGACTGCAGCTTGGTCAGCTGATCATTAAGCATTTTGTTCTGTCCAGCCAGTTGTTTTTCAGTCTTGCGGAGATTGCAAACTTCCTGCAACAAACTCTGATTGTCGGCAAGTTTTCCCTCCAGCTCAGACTGTAGCTTGGCATTATTGGTTTTCAGAGAGCCGTTTGCCTCCTCCAGGTCCTGTATCACGGTGGCCAGTTTCATTTTATCCTCCTCAGTGTCTTTCACAAGAGCACTAAGATGATGCACCTTTTCTTCGGCTGTCTGTTTCGCTATGTTAAAGTTGGCTACCCGCTGGGTGAGGTTTACAATCATATGGTTGAGGTATGATATGCTTGTCCGGGAATTCTGCAGGTCTGTTTTCACATTATCAATTTCTGTGTCTTTTGCCTCGAGCAGAGAGGTAAGTTCACCCACCTTGGCACTGAGGGTCTCGTTGAGTCCACTGAGATGTTTCTCTTTGTCCCGAGACTTCATCGATTCTTTCCTTAAATTTTCAGTTTGTTCTTCAAAAGACTGCAGCCGGGTCATATTCGCATTCATGGCCTCATTTTTTTCCATCAAGATCTTCTGATTTTGTTTCATTTCCTGAACTTCCTGCATCAAATGTTCCTTTTCGGCCTTTGTTTGCTCAACCTGAGATAGAAGTGAGGCTATTTCAGCTGCTTTGCGATGGATGTCCTCATGAAGGGATTTCTTCGTTGTCTGCAGTTCCTTCAACATGACCGTTTGTCTCCTAATGTCTGAATGCAATTTTTTGTTCAGGCAATTAGATTCATGCAGCTTGTTGGAGTACCTGGATGCGGCGCACTCAGCTACATGCAGTGAAGAGTTAAGAGCATTGAGATTTTCTTCATTTTTCTTTGTCAGAGAGTCAAAGTGGCATAGTTTCTCATTCAGACCTGCGATTGTCTCATTTAGACGTCCCTCCTTGGTCTTGGACTTTGCAACAGTAATTCTCAGATACTCCAGCTCTTTCTTCCTTGATTCGGATACTGAGGAAATCTCAGCTACCTTGGCAGTGAGTTCTTCAATTTCACGAATCAAAAGTTTCCCTTTGGTCTGAGACGTTTTCTTTTCCACACTCAGCCTTTCGATCTCTTGTTTTTGTCTTTCTGTCAAAGACTGAAAGTTGGAGACTTTAGTGGTCAGACCACAGTACTCATCCCTCACTCTTTTGTCATTGTCCTGCAGAGTGTAAAGTTTCCGCAGCACACTGTCTTTGTCCTCCTGAATTTGCTGCTTCTCTAGCTCCAGCTGGTGTTTCTCATCATTTAGGACAGTATTTCTCTGCATTAGAGCGTGATTGGTTTGCTCTAGGTGCTGCAGGGCTCCTATCACTATATTTGTCTCTTTCAATGTTTCCTTGTACGTGCTGTCAGAATTACAATATTTACTCAATAACTTCAGAGAGTAATTCTCAGCATCATCTATTTTTTGGCGGAGCTGTTGATTCTCCTCTGAAAGGCTGTTCTTCAGACTTGAAAGTTGGGAAACCTCATCAGAAAGACTCACCAGCTTCTCTGTCCGTAACAGATCACTGACCTCAGTGTCGCTCATCACTTCCTGCAGAGCTTCAATCTCTTTGTGGTGTTCCTCTTTCAGAGATTCGACTTTGGCCTGCTCAGCGTTGAGAGCACTGCTCAGCACTTTCACTCTGTTGCTATCACGATTAGCCTTAGCCTCGAGTTTGGTATATTTGTCATATAGGTGTTCTGCACGTGATTTCATTTCAGTCACCTGAGCAAGGAATTTTTTTTTTCCTCAAGCCAAGTCAAACGGGCCTTTTCAAAATCTTCCTGCTGCTGTGTCATCCTGGCAGTCAGATCTTTTTCTGCCTCTTCCTTAAGAGCCAAAAGGGAAATGAGCTGCTTCACTTTGTCTTGACATTTGTCTATGTCTTCCTTATATAAACGCATTTGCTGAAGTTGCTCCTGATGTAATGTCACGTTTAACAACTCCTGATCTGTGTCACTATGCAAAAGTTCTGGAATGGCATTTGCAGGGCATTCTGTGCTGCATTGACTATCTTCATTCTCCCGAAAACCCAATGCAAAACATCTCGCTTCAGCTGAGCTTGATAAAGTTTCTTGCTCAAATTTTTCTTCCGAACCTTTTAGAGGTTTCCCAGATCTTTTATGCCTGCTAAATAACCCAGTTCTGAATCGCTGCATTGTGTTGAATAAATTTGTTCACACTGTCTATATTTTTTTAAATAAATTTGAGGCATAATATAAACATTAGGACTTTGATAGTTCAAAGGACGTTGACAACTTTTATTTTTGTGTACTGTTTGCCTTTGCTTGATTTGTTATCAAAGCTCCAAAATGTTGCCATAAAACCTTTGATTTTAAGCTTTCATTCTATTAAACAATTACAATTGTCATGCATATGTTCTGAGCTTTAAATCATTTTCTTGTTGTTCCTGTAGCTGTATAGTTACACTGTCAGAAAATAAAGGAACAAAATGCTGGTATTATGTCATCTGCATCATTAACTTGATCTTTATCATTATTAAAGAAGATTGCACTGTTACGCCATAGTCTGGGCAAAGCTGCACCTGGGATGATATACATGAAAAGACTAGAGCATGGGTGTCAAACTCTGGCCCGTGGGCCAAATTTGGCCCGCAATGTAATTATAGTTGGCCCGCGAAGCCATACCAATTGGCTATTAGTGCTGGCCCGCCGGTATTATCGCTTAAAGTGATAGATATGTAAAAGATGGACCTGTCTGTCTTGTATGTGGAGCTAATGTGCATTACAAGGAGAGCAACAAGATGACACTATAAAATGCAACACCAAGACAAGCACAAGCACCTGGAAATGAGTCAAAGGCACCAGAAAGTAGAAGAGTTGAAAAGGCATTACATTAACTTACAATAGTAAAAGATTGCTGTTGAAATTTAAAAGAGAAGAAAGGAACGCCAGCAATATGGGTTTTTTTTATTTCGATTTTGCACGTGTGTAATAATAAATTTATATAAATTTATTGTATTGTCTTAAGCTTTTGTTACCGGCGCCAGAGCTAGGGGTCTCTGGTCCGGCAGCATGAGCCACTCAGGCGGCGGGCACTGAGCGGCTGAGCTACGGTATAACTACCTGTGGATCCAAACACACGACACGAGAGTTGTCAGCTCACGCTACTGCTGCGCAGTGTATTTTATTCTTTGCACATGCGCTTGAATGTTCACATTCATATACACAACATGGCAAGTACCATACCAATTACTCTCAGAATAGTACTAACAAACAATAACTAGTCACCAGTAACTTTTATGGTCGGAACTACGCACACACACACACATATACACTCACTCTTGTTTAACTAACCTTTTGCTGACGGGAATGCCCGATAACAAACCACAACGATAAAGTACATATTTCAACATCTTACAGTGCTTAGCTTCCCTTCATGACTTTGCTTATATGTTGCTACATAGTTTAACTGAAAAGAACTGTACAAATAGTACATTTTACATACCTGTGGATCCAAACACACGACACGAGAGTTGTCAGCTCACGCTACTGCTGCGCAGTGTATTTTATTCTTTGCACATGCGCAGAGCAAAAGCAGAGCATAGACTGTTTGCTTGGACCCACTGGTGTTAAAGCACCCTCTACTGGTGCAAAGTGGCAATGATTTCTGCAAACCGTATAAAGGTTCAAATATTAAAATGAAAAAGAGGGGGTGTCTGTTAACATAATAAACTATATGTGGCTATTTCAGACCCACTACACTTTGCTTGTTCCATGTTAAGTTGTTGAGCAAAACTAGTTTGGGTCCTTGGGGATACCAATGGCAGCACAAGTGAGCTGGAGAAGTGTCCCCCTTGCTGCTTTGACATTGGGTGGAGGCCCTATTTTGATCCTTGGAGGGTAGGCAACAATAACAACAGGCACAATGATCACAGCTTCACCAGCAGCATTACGAGCTCTACATATGTAGTTTCCTCGATCATGCAAAGTAGTATCCTCAACCACCAGAGTACCATTAACTGATTCAAGATTCACTTTATTCATCCCCGTAGGGAAATTGAATTGTCGTAGCAGCCTATTTTAGTGTAGGTTTAAGATTAGAACATTAGAGCATTATAAGCATATATACAGCATATAATATAAGCATATATATATATAAAAAATCTCTTCCTCGCCCTCCTGGGCGGTGCCTCCTTCCTTCAGACTCGGGTCCTCTACCAGAGGCCTGGGAGTCTGAGGGTTCTGCGCAGGATCTTAGCTGTTCCTAGGACTGCGCTCTTCTGGACAGAGATCTCTGGTGTGGTTCCTGGTATCTGTTGGAGCCATCTACTCAGGTTGGCTGTTACCGCCCCTAGTGTCCCGATCACCACTGGGACCACTGTTGCCTTCATCCCCCACATTCTCTCCATCTCCTCCTTCAGCCCTTGGTACTTCTCCAGCTTCTCGTGTTCCTTCTTCCTGATGTTGCTATCACTCGGGATTGCTACATCTATCACCACCACTGTCTTCCGGTGTTTATCCACCACCACTATGTCAGGCTGGTTGGCCACCACCATCATGTCAGTCTGGATCTGGAAGTCCCACAGGATCTTGGCCTGCTCGTTCTCCACCACTTTCGGAGGTGTCTCCCACCTGGTCCCTGGGACCTCCAGCCCATACTCAGTGCAGATGTTCCTGTATACTATGCCAGCCACCTGGTTATGCCGTTCCATGTATGCCTTGCCTGCCAGCATCTTGCACCCTGCTGTGATGTGCTGGACTGTCTCAGGGGCATCTCCACACAGTCTGCACCTGGGGTCTTGTCTGGTATGGTAGACCCTGGCCTCTATTGCTCTGGTGCTCAGGGCCTGTTCTTGTACAGCCATGATTAGTGCCTCTGTGCTGTCTTTCAGTCCGGCCTTTGTCAGCCACTGGTATGTTTTCTCGATATCAGCCACTTCCTCAATTTGTCGGTGGTACATTCCATGCATGGGCTTGTCCTTCAATGATAGCCCCTCAGGTTCCTCCTCTTTGGTGGGCTTTTGTTGCCTGAGGCATTCACTCAGCAGTGGATCAGTGGGGGCCATCTTCTTGATGTATTCTTAGAGGCTTGTTGTTTCCTCCTGGACAGTAGTTCGGACACTTACTAGTCCTCGGCCCCCTTCCTTTCGCTTTGTGTACAGCCTCAGGACACTGGACTTAGGGTGAAACCCTCCGTGCATGGTGAGGAGCTTCCTTGTCTTGATGTCAGTGGCTTGTATCTCTTCCAGTGGCCAGGGTATTATGCCAGCAGGGTATCTGATTACTGGCAGGGCGTAGGTGTTTATGGCCTGGATCTTGTGCTTACCATTCAACTGACTTTTCAGGACCTGTCTTAACCTCTGCACGTATTTGGCTGTGGCTGACCTCCTAGCTGCCTCCTCGTGGTTACCATTTGCCTGTGGGATCCCCAGGTATTTGTAACTGTCCTGCACATCTGTGATGTTCCCTTCAGGTAGTTCAACCCCGTCAGTTGCGATCACCTTTCCCCTTCTTGATATCATCCGCCCACATTTGTCTAGCCCGAATGACATCCCGATGTCTTTGCTGTAGATCCTAGTGAGGTGAATCAGGTAGTCGATGTCACGCTCGTTCTTGGCATACAGCTTGATGTCGTCCATGTACGCTGACTTTGGTGCGGAAAGTTGTCGGTTCGAATCCAGGCGAGCCCGCATATATGCCTACACCTCGGTATGAGCGGAACATTAACTGATAGAGTCATACTGGCTCAGACGTCGCCCGGGTCAACAAGGTCCGCGTCAGGGGTCAGGGAACCAGGGCTGCCTGATGTCAAATTGGCTACTGGAACAAGGCATTCATGGTGCAGGGCAGAGAACATGTTACTGATGGAGTGTTACTACTTGAGTAACCCCAGCGAGAGAGGGTACATGCAGAGGATGTGGGAGAGATGGGTACTTCGAAACCCCACATCCTCACTGACTAAGAAGCGGCTCTTAGCTCAGTGTTCGAACATCCGCAATAGGAAGCTGCTATCACAGCTAGAGATTGACGAGGCACGGCGGTGTGCCTCACCCACGGTACAAATATGCTACGGCAGGGGGAGCCAGGTCAGTGTGGGGGTGATTTCATCATCACCCCCCAATATCGAGATGGGGTACACAGCCCCAATGACAGATGGAATCGGGACAAGGGCGGCTGACCTGAGAGAGAGAATCATGGAGTCCCGGGGGAACCCAACTACCTCCCTGCCAAGGCTAACACACAAAGTACCAGACGAATCTCTACTGGAAGACTTGAACACGGCGCTGTCAACCATCCCCACCACTACCATCACTGAGACCAATCAGCTGATGTATGCAGCGGCAACGGTAATCCTACAGATGCTTGGCTATAAGATGAAGAGCATGAATAGCCATAAGGAGCAAATGGCCCCATGGCGGAGAAGGCTAGAGGCAAAAATCATGGCAACACGGAGAGAAGTCAGCCTCCTAACAGAGCTGAGTAGAGGCGTGAATCTAAGGACAGAGTGGCCCAAGAAGTACAACAAAATGTCCTTCCCTGAGGCACTGGAGACTGCTAAGCAAAGGCTCACAGCCCTGGCTACCCGACTAAAGCGGTACACAAGAGAAGTAGAGGAAAGGAGAATAAACAGGGTGTTCTCCACTAACCCAGCAAAGGTCTACTCTCAATGGCAGGGCAACAAGATGACAACATACCCCCCCAGGGCTGAGACAGAACAATACTGGAAGAGTATCTGGGAGAAAGAGGCAACGCATAACACTACTGCCCGATGGCTGCAAGACCTACAAGCTGAGCACAGCCAACTCCCAGAACAAGACCCAGTAGTCATCACCTTAGCAGACATCCAAACAAGAGTGTCCAAAATGAAGAGCTGGACAGCACCAGGGCCCGATAAGATCCGCGCCTACTGGCTTAAGAAGCTGACTGCACTCCATGAACGCCTGGCAGCACAAATGAACCAGCTGCTAACATCAGGGGACCACCCAGAGTGGCTAACCCAAGGCCGGACAGTCCTCATAATGAAGGACCCCCAGAAGGGCACAATACCGTCCAACTACAGGCCCATAACCTGCCTCAGCACCACATGGAAGCTCCTATCAGGCATCATAGCGGCTAAGATCAGCAGGCACATGGATCAATACATGAGCAGAGCACAGAAAGGCATAGGGAACAACACCAGAGGTGCCAAGCACCAGCTACTGGTCGACAGGGCAATCGCCCAGGACTGTAGGATGCGGCACACCAACCTGTGCACTGCCTGGATTGATTACAAGAAAGCCTATGACTCAATGCCGCACACATAGCTAAACCTAAAGCTGTATAACATCAACAGGACACTAAGAGAGTTAATCCAGAACTCCATGAAGCTGTGGAACACGACTCTGGTCAATTGCGCAGGTGAGCATCAGATGTGGCATATATCAAGGAGATGCTCTGTCCCCCCTGCTGTTCTGCATAGGCCTAAACCCCCTCAGCCAGATCATCACCAAGAGTGGCTATGGGTACCAGTTCCGAAGTGGAACAACCGTCAGCCACCTCCTCTACATGGACGACATCAAGCTGTATGCCAAGAACGAGCGTGACATCAACTCCCTGATTCACCTCACTAGGATCTACAGCAAAGACATCGGGATGTCATTCGGGCTAGACAAATGTGGGCGGATGATATCTAGAAGGGGAAAGGTGATCGCAACTGACGGGGTTGAACTACCTGAAGGGAACATCACAGATGTGCAGGACAGTTACAAATACCTGGGGATCCCACAGGCAAATGGTAACCACGAGGAGGCAGCTAGGAGGTCAGCCACAGCCAAATACCTGCAGAGGTTAATCATTTGATGCACAACATGGGTCAAAAGTGACCCGCATTCATTTTCTATGTGTTTTCAGGCTGGGTGAGTGTTTCTTTGCTGTATTTTTTAAAAATCAATTCATTTTATTATTAAGTGTCTCAATTATAATTTTAATATCTTGTTTTTGATTAGTACAAGGTCAATGCTTCCATTTTCTGTTTATTATTTTAGGAATAAAATAGATTTTGGATTACTACACCACATGGGTAAAAAATGACCCATTTATCCAAGTGTGATTTTGAATTAAATTACTACAAACTATAACAATAATTTGCTTCAAATAATCACGTTAGCAATGCTTTAGGCCAAATAAGCATACATTTTTTCTTTGAAATGTGTTTATTTGTCACACAAACATGATCGTCAAATGTCAACAGCTAGCTAGCTACGGTAGATCGCTAGCTAGCTACGGTAGCTGATTGAAAATTTTTCCCTTTCTGACAAGAAATGGAGCTACTAATTCTTCAAATTCAAATTAATTACATAATCAATAATTATGCAGAGTTATCACATCAAATTTCTTATTAGGTAATATGATAATTATTGTAAAATAAGACTTAGATGGTTCAGGTCTTCAAATACAACCTTCTCCACAGTGGTAAATACTGTAAATACTGTATGTTACAAAATGTGGGTCTGACCCATGTGGACGTGGGAAAACTTCATGAAGACTGACAAAAGCTATGCTTATTCATAAAGGAAGAACAGAACACTTAATGTGAGGATTTGTGCTACATAAAACAATTAAAAGTTAATGAATAGTTTGATTAATAAATGAGTAAATACATAGATTATAAACATTCAGCTTAGAAACACATGAAATAACATGGGAAATGATTATGGGTCATTTTAGACCCATGTTGTGCATTAGAGGGGTAGTGATGTAAAAAGTGTTTTTATTCAAAATGTAAAAAATAAAATTATACAAGAAGGATGAATTATGATCAAAAACAAGTTAATTGAGGAATACCTGGAATGCTGAGTAATAAAATTAATTAATTGCAAAGATAAAGCAAATATAAACTCAGTCGGGTCACTTTAGACCCATGTTGTGCATTAAAGGGTTAAGACAGGTCCTGAAAAGTCAGCTGAATGGTAAGCACAAGATCCAGGCCATAAACACCTACGCCCTGCCAGTAATCAGATACCCTGCTGGCATAATACCCTGGCCACTGGAAGAGATACAAGCCACTGACATCAAGACAAGGAAGCTCCTCACCATGCACGGAGGGTTTCACCCTAAGTCCAGTGTCCTGAGGCTGTACACAAAGCGAAAGGAAGGGGGCCGAGGACTAGTAAGTGTCCGAACTTCTGTCCAGGAGGAAACAACAAGCCTCCAAGAATACATCAAGAAGATGGCCCCCACTGACCCACTGCTGAGTGAATGCCTCAGGCAACAAAAGCCCACCAAGGAGGAGGAACCTGAGGGGCTATCATGGAAGGACAAGCCCATGCATGGAATGTACCACTGACAAATTGAGGAAGTGGCTGATATCGAGAAAACATACCAGTGGCTGACAAAGGCCGGACTGGGAGACAGCACAGAGGCACTAATCATGGCTGCACAAGAACAGGCCCTGAGCACCAGAGCAATAGAGGCCAGGGTCTACCATACCAGACAAGACCCCAGGTGCAGACTGTGTGGAGATGCCCCTGAGACAGTCCAGCACATCACAGCAGGGTGCAAGATGCTGGCAGGCAAGGCATACATGGAACGGCATAACCAGGTGGCTGGCATAGTATACAGGAACATCTGCACTGAGTATGGGCTGGAGGTCCCAGGGACCAGGTGGGAGACACCTCCGAAAGTGGTGGAGAACGAGCAGGCCAAGATCATAAATATACATAAATATAGAATAAAATAGAAATAAAATTACAACATAAACATTAAACAATTATTGCTATTGAATGGGTTAGGATGAATTATACAGTCTGATAGCGGACGGCAGGAATGACTTCCTGTACCGTTTTTTAGAGCAGCGAGGCTGCAGGAGTCTGTTGCTGAAGCTGCTTCTCAGTTTGTCCACTGTGGTGGTGGGAGGGACTGTCCATGATTGTCCGCAATTTTAACACCATCCTGTCCCTCACCACCTCGTCCAAGTCTGCAAGTTCACTGCCAACAACAGACCCTGCCTTTTTAATGAGTTTGTTAAGTCTGTTTGTTGATGACAGCCAACGATCTGAGGATGACTCAGTCTGTGGCCACCAGGAATGGTCCAGTAAATTTTGGGTGTGGGACTTCATCAGACAGACAGTGAAGAAAGAGAGGCTCTCCTTATACAATCCCTATGATACCCCTCAGCCTTGTCAGGATGTAAGGCTTCTGTCCAACTTCTAAAATGGTTAGTTTCTCTAGGTAGCTCATGTAATTCTTAGCACCGCATTGGTAGTTTCCAGCATCCTCTTTGCCAGGCCTGTTAACTAAAGAACCATCCTTTCATATATGGAAATGAGAGCCATGGTTGGCTTTATTAGAAAACCGTGTTCCATTTGAGAACGTCAAAACAATCTCTGGAGATGGATGACAGTCATCTGAACAGTTTACAATAATAGTTTTCCCAATTTGAGACACAATCCGTTCATTGAATGGAGGTGGTCCTGACTGCGGTCCAGCTACTGCGGGAGTTAGGCTGGAAAAATTATCACCTGAAGCTGATCTTGGACTACGGCGGATTTATTATCCCGCCAGATTTTGAAAATGGGTCACGCTCGGCTGATGTTCTTCCTCATGGTCTCAGGCTTTCACACACAGCAGCACATTGTGTGTGTCTGGACCCCCCCTCCACACACACACCTTCTCACCCTCATCCTTTATTTGAAAAAGTGTGGCAGAGGAGAGTACCGAAATGTTTGGTAATTTGATGGGGATATGAGCCGATGAGTTTATTTAGTCAGTAGTTATTAAAATGGTATTTGTGGTCGCAGTCAGCGTGATGTGAGTCAACACTAGGAATTGGATGATTGTGTTGCTGTTCTTTGTAGGGGGCGAGTGCCTGTTAATTCAAAACAATCTCACCGCTTGGAGCTTCTTTTTGGGGTCCGCTCATGTCCAGAGGGTGACTCATCGTGACTTTTGTGTCGTTCAACTCGTGACAGCCCTGAAGACACGGAGGCCGGCCCTCCTGACCTGTCTGGTCGGTCTAACATGTGTCAGCAGCTGTCTGTCATGAGTGGCTACAGGTGGCTACAGGTCCACAAGGACGCCAACCAATTAATACCATTTAGTCCTAATGGGAGTCTCCTACTCCTACTCTTCAGAATTGTAGATCACAGCTTTGAACATTTGTTCATTCTTTCAAACAGACAGTGCTTAAAAGAATTTCAAGTAACACAATGCGTATTTGAGACAACACTTAATTTGTGTATTCCTTATATCGTGTTACACAATTGTGCAAAAACAAAATGAATGTTAAGAAAGATAAAAGATGAGTAAGGACCACCATGCTACTCCCTCATAGGTTATCAGTCTGAAGAGGTGTGGTGGAAACATAAATTAACCAGCTATAAAATCTGCTAATAAAGTAAATATATATAAACTACACAACTGTCTTCCTGTTATTACATGAAATCTGCAGTAGGTGGACAGATGTTCCTGAAGGCAACCTGTTTGTGGGGTCGCAGCATGAAAGTCTGAAGTGGCCCTTTTATTTTTAAGCATTAATGGAAGAATACTCAGCTGCCTGTGCCCCCCCCCCCCCCCCCCCCATGCACGCACGTACACACAGACATTCTCTCTCTCTCTCTGGCACAAGTTCAGCAGTTTTGCTGAGCCCATGGAGAAAGTATGGAAGCTGTCAGGGGCCATATGATGCTGCCTGGCTGGAGACAGAGGAGAACACTGATGACAGGGACACGAAGCCTCCCACAGGACGCCGCCTCTCCGCCACACAGTCAGAGATGAAAGCAAACCTCATATGGATTTGTTTGGCTTTTCCTCGCCTTCGCTTGCCGTTTGCAGCAGGTGAAGCTCTCTCGTGGTCAGCGCCGTCTCCGCTGTCTGGCTGACCTACATCGGAGAAGAGCCTTTTATGTTTCTGCGTGACGCACGAGTCGGTGTGTTGGGGATGGAGGAAGGAGGCCGCTGGCGTGTCACCGTCTCTGTCTAATCCCCCCCGGCTGGGTTTGGTTCCAGGAGTAAGCCAGAGAACAACCAGGGACTCAGTTTGCAGTACGGCTGACCTACATCGGCTACTCGCAGAGCGCTTAAGACGACACGTGGAGTCACACCCTATTTTCCTGCGAAACACTCGTATTTGTGCACGTGGTCTACTTAATGCAGACGCCAGGACCCAACCGTTTAGTAATGGCAGTTTCACAGCGAACGCTTTTTTCCACATTAAGGCGGGGATTAAATTCTCCGTAAGCTTCTCTCAGCAGGTTGCCTCTCTGCAGGTGGTTACAGGAGACCTATAATCTCCACACAAGCACACAACCTGCTGCAAAAGGCACAAAAACGCAGTAATGATATCCAGCAGGCGCCGCGCGTGACTCACCGGGCGCTATTTGGAGCAATGTGGTGGCTGTAATTAGAGGCGCTGCAGCCAGACAGGTAGAGGTGATGATAATGGGCTGCGGCTATTTCTGTAGCTCTCTCTTTCTCACACACACACACACACAGATGTTCCTCCTTTCTCTCTCTCTCTGTGCTTTTACACCTTTCCTCTCCCATGGTTTAATTTTCTTCAGTTAGAGTGTTTCCTTTGTTGCCTGTGTGTGTTCAGCTGATATTAGCCTCACTGTTTCCTCTGCGCTGTGCAGCATTGTTAAAGCATTTGTTCTCCTAACCGTTCCCGACACACTTCATTTTTTTCACCATCCAGGGGAGGAAAAAAAGTGAAATACCTCTAATGCAGGTATTCTAAAGGAATACCTGCAATAAAGGAGTGCTGCACACTGTAAAAATGGCACCATTTGATGTCTAACTGTGTATAAATGAGTGTGCACAAAGATGAGGCATGAATGAGCTCATTCACGATGCTCAAATACTAAAAACACTGTCAGGAAGTCCAATTTCACTTTGTTTATATGTAGTTTTAGCATCCTATTTGGCTCAGTTAGTCAGTATTTACATCTGTAAATTCATCCCCTGGTCTTGTCGCCCTCCTTATCTTGTTTTCCCTGAGCACTCAGCGGTGAGTCAGCTCAAAGATGACGATCCATGTGTGTAAAAGTTGAATCCTCCATCCTGTCACTGGTCATCAGTTCAATCAGAGGTCGCTCTGACTAGTTTCTTTACATGGACTAAATCCTAAATACGTGGTGGAGATGGTTCCGATCAGTTCGCAGCAATTTGCCTGAGTAAATGTTAAATTGGTCCTTTCCCTGTCTGCTTCTGACATGCATCCTAAAGTGTGTGTGTGTGTGTGGGGGGGGGGGGGGGGGTGTCAGGTTCAGGATTTCTGTAAAGCATCTATCTCCAATCTTGATTATAACGTAAAATTAAAATGTCGAATAGAATATTTGCGTCTCCGCCACTGACGTGAACACAGAGCGAGGGAATGTTATTTCCTCTAATTGTGCAATGATGGTGCTGATGAGTGAGGTGATCGGGAACCGGCTTTTATGCCTATTGATCACGCAACAGATGCAAGAATAAATACGAGCCACTTGGGATTTGTGCATAATTTTGTTCTTGAACATGTGGCAGCTGCCGTCAGCAGTTTGGTGTTTAACAGGAGCTGAAATAGCACTTCTCTATGTGTGTGTGTGTGTGTGTGTGTGTGTGTGTGTGTGTGTGTGTGTGTGTGTGTGTGTGTGTGTGAATCCAAATACTGTATCCCAGCAGGATTCTGGTCCAGATTGAACATATTATCTGTCATCTTGACTGAGTCTGCTTGACCTTGAGATCTCACTGAGGCCTTATGTTGTATTCTACCCCCCCCTTCCCCCACCACCACCACCACCCCCCAATCCCCAATTGGCTGCCACTTTCTTCTCCCTCTCTGCAGAGACGCTGCTTCAGGAGGCAGATACGCATCAGTATACCCGAACCATAAAATTCATCTCACTCAGTCAGCAACCGTCTTGGACAAGCTGTCAACAGGTTTTTTTAGTTCTAATAAAGTCCGGCAGAAGACACCGTTTATTAGCAACAGGGGGGAAAAAAGCCTCCCAGCTGGGATGAAACCTTTACCTGTCAGTCCAAGAAACATTTTAGAACATCCCCAACTCAAAATATGAATATCAAAATCAAATCTGCTGCCAGCAAAAGATCAAAGATCACCCGTGATGCTGTATTCAAGGAGTGTGCAGAAAACCACTTTCATAGGGGGTGTCCTCATCTACGCTCTCCATTGGTCTCTAGGCTCCCAGAAGAAGATGAGGAATCATCCTTCTCAATTGTCCCCGTGTGTTTACCAGTGTGAAAGTGTGATCACAGGTGGGTCAGTGTTGATGCTGGTGCTGGGAGTGTGTAAATGTGTGTTTGTTTGCAAGGAACATGCCAGCATAGTTCTGCAAACAGAATCCCACTGTAGGCTACTGAGATGCATCAAAGCGTCTGCATAATAACTTCAGGCAACACTGCATCTAAGCCCTCTACAGCATTACACCCATGTGTGTATCTGTGTGTGTGTGGGGGGGGAATGCATGTGTGTGTGTGTGGTGTGTGTGTGTGTGTCTGATGCTCTAGCCAGAGGTGAAACTCTGCACATTAGTGTAGCCGAGCTGTGGCTTGTATGTTGTTCGCCTGTGGATTTAGAAGAAATTCTCCCAACAGAACATAAACACGTAACAAAGCAGCTCAACGGGCTCATCTCAAGACAACGGAGCGTCACATGCACGGGCTCAAGGAACCCCAGAGCTGTTTTCCCGGGGAATTTGCCTAGTAGTTTAGCTGGTGAGATGCCAGACAAAGAGCAGGTTTGAGAAGACCATTTTGAGAAAACCGAGGAAGAAGAAGGATCATTGTACCTTGCTGGAGCGTTAGGGCCACTGTCAGTCCACGCCACATGACCCTGAGGTCAAAGGGTCATGTGGTCATGTGTCTACACCCCATGACCCTTTGACCTGGATGAGGGGCTGTCCCAGGATCCATCCTCCACTGGGACCAAATGCTGTAGGAGGAATCATAGCACGGTGCTAATTCAGTTTTGGGTGACAAACTAAAGCAACAGTGTGACCATAAAAGTTGGAGGCTAAAATCACCCTAAAGTGAACTAGGTTTAATTTTTGTTTGCAATAACAAGCACCGTTTAATGTAAAAACATCCACTGTACATTTTCAATTTTTAAACTGACACAATGCTTGATTTTCTATCCTCGGTAGCAGAATTAGTAAAATCCATTTCCCATTTAATCACGGACCTGGGCATTCAGATATTTTCCCTGACGGAGCCAAAATGAATTGCATCCAGATAAATTGGGTGTGAGCAAACTTGCTTTAATTTCTTGTCAACAAAAATAACATGTGAATTTATTCTTCAGAGCAACAAGAGCAGGTTTAGAAGCAGTCTTCGTCGTGACAGTTTTCCTAAGACAGCTTTTAAACTGTAATTTATCATCCCGTGTTTATTCTATTAACTTTAAAATGCATCTGCCATAGTTTCCACTGAGCAACACTTTGTTGTTCGCTAACTTGTGTATCGATTCTTTGCAATCTAATAAGATGTACTATGATGTAAGATGTAATAACCGTTCATCTGAAAGAGTTATGACCACTGATTTCTCTTCAGTTCGACATGCTTATGTCAATCAATCATTTCTTTCCAACTCTATAAATACGTTTTTTTTAAAAACAGTCGCGGGATGGAACGGGCTAGTTTAGCATTAGCTATCATGCTAGTATTAATGCCACCACATCTACAACATTCGGAACCTTTCTGTGCACTGTGTAAACCATGTCAAAGACGTTAACTTTGCGTTCATGCTTAAAATGTGGCTATCTTTGACCTTCTGCAGTAATAAAATATACTGATTATGTTTGCAACACAAGGCGTCTGAGGATTTACACCGCAATTAGGACAGGGTCAAACAAGTCGATACTTTTCTCGCCTCTGTCGTGGTTTCCATCGCAAAGATAAGATCAATGTACATATAATGAGCCGATAAAAGTGTTTCGTTGAGCCCGGCCCCCGAAGGACCCTGGTGTTTTCTCATGGAGGTTTTCTGAAGGAGCAGGGGCAGACGTAGGACCCGCCTAGCAGGTTTCCCCACAGAAAATCGATATAATGGCATGTAAATAAAATAAATAAAAGTGCTCAAGGGTTGAATATTTCAGGGTGTGAGAAGACACAGGTGGCGCGCTCTGATCATGCAGCGGAGCAGTCATGGAGGGTTTCAGACCATCAAGGTCTGCAGGTCAAAGTTGTCCAGAAAGTCTGTGGAAAACACACTAGAAGGGGGCGGAGGAACCAGTGGACCCAGTGTAGAGTTCTTGTTACACCTCACTCCCTCCACGGTGAGGTCCAGCTCATGTTCCTCCTCTGATTCCGTGCTGGAGGCATCCCTGGAGGACGGATGGGCACACATCTGACTGTGCAGGTCATCGATCAAGCTCAACAACCCGTCAGGCTCCGCCCCGAGAAGATTCTCCCCAGCGGTGCTTTCGAGGAAGTCCTCCAAGCAGCCACCGGGACACCGTCCCTCTTCTTTGGTCTCAACCCCAGTCTGTCGCTCAGATGTCGTTGGGGTCAGGCACAGGCAGGGGGGGGTCAGAGGTGAAGGGGCGTGCTGGAGCGGCGAGGGGGGAGGGGCAACGCGCGAGGAGGTTGGGTTTAAATAATCTAGGGGGTCTGTTGCGGGCTTGGAGGTAGGCCATTCTGCAAAAATAAGGATGAGAATATGGCTCCATAATCATCCAAGGCACGACGAGCAAACAGGCCGTGAACACGCTCCTTACCTCCGCTCTGCAAAATGACCTCGACAGAATCACCTTCATGCTCCGCAGCCTGAAGACAAAAGCACGTTAAAGATTAAAATGTCAATCTCACAGACACCAGAGCGCTTCTATAACCTCTGATCACATAAAGAGGCCAACAAGGACACAGATGTCCCCACACTTAGCGGAGGGCTAAACACGTATTACTCATCAGATATAATCTGACTGGGATTAAAATTTGTGGGTAGATTTCCCACATTCACGCGCGAGCAATTTCAACTCTCACCACTAGAGGCTGCCAAATCTCACACATTAGGCTCCTTCAACCTGACCTCCTTTTTATTTTATATTACATTTTACTCCCCACTCAGATTAACAAACACCCCCGTGACCTTTACGCTGGATTTTGGGCGAGACAGAGAACGACAACGCCGTGTTCCATTAAACCGCCTCTAACAGGGAACCGGAGTGCACCTGCATTCACGTCGCAAATGAACAAAGGCGAGATGGAATCTTTGTCTCCGGATCATTAACAGCATAAATCACAGTAATGGAGGACGTCGTTAGAGTAATTAGCAAAGCAATAATAATCAGCATTGTAATAGTATCACAACCTCCAATCAAGGACCGTCTCTGTTCCGCCATCCTGCCGACATCATTAATTCCCTCCGTTTTCGGAGGCAGCGGTGCAGTCCTGCCTCTGCCCTCTCTTTATGGTACCGGTGTCATTGAACCAGTGACGGAACAAAAGGGGGGCTCCTGGGGCTCCTTGGCATTATTGATTGATGCTAATGCCGCGGTTAAAAGGAAGGGGAGCTTGATGCTACGGCCAGCTGGAAGGGCTCTATGACGTCATTAGTCATGTAAATACTTTTTCAGAGCCCGCGGACGTATTTCATCTGCAAAGGTTGTGAGAAACATTAAACCACCCTTAAATGCGGTTTTAAAGCTGCTTTATGTGGGTTTTCATTAGCTTCTCACACCCTCGGGTCATTAGTGAGTTGATTTAAACCTCACCTTCTGTCTCGGCTCAGCCAGGTTGTTGCCATGGTGCTCGGCTGAGGACTGTAGCCTCTAGATGAAGAATCGGTCTTAATTAAAGTAAATAAATAGGAGCGTGTTGTATATGCGTACGCACCTGCAGCATGATCTGAGCGGTTGCATCGTCCTCCAGCATGTTGTCGGTGCTATGGCGACCGCTCGGTCCAATCAAGGAGTCGTTGCCGCTGGTAACCAGGGTTGGGGTGGGTTTGTTTTTCAAAACTTCCAGTGGGTAGAGACATATTTGATACACCTGTAAAAGGCAGAGAAGACCGTTTGAGAGGGTCTTGGGCTGATTCTCGTTCTGTAATGGACCTCTTGGAGCCAGTTCTGACCTGTGGTGTCTGCTGGGATGTATCCGGTCTCTGCTGCTGCTGCCCCAGATGTGCCGGCCTCTGCTGTTGTTCAGTCACATCACGATCCAGTCGGGGAACCTCCTGCTCCAGCTCCAGTGTGTCGGAACCTTTCCTTCTCTGCGCGGAATGGCTATGCAGATTTCCCAGCATCGGGCCCCTGGGCTGAGGCCCCCACTCCTCCTTCTGGGCCTCACACCCTTGCGGTCGCAGTCTTTGCTGAATCATTTGCTGCTGAGAGACCTGCCATGTATGCTCCATCTGTGCGCAAGGCAGTAATCCTGGAGATGTCCGGGATACAACTTCCTCTTCCTTGATCGCGTCCTGATTGATGGCAACCGTCTCAGCTGTTGGCGGAAACGCAGGTGAAGGCAGATGGATAAGTGAAGGTGGGCCGCTGCAACTGTCAGGAGGCTCCTGTTTCACTTTTACGTGCACTCTCGCCCCTCCGTGTGTCCTAATCTCCAGTTGCAGCCTGAGCATCTCCACCAGCTGCTCTTTCTGCATCAGCTTTCTGGTCAGCTTCTCGATCTGCTGGTCTTTCTCCTGCAGCATCTTGTCTTTATCCTCAATCACTCCTGGAGCTGTGGAGGAGGAGGAGGAGGAGGAGGAGGAGGAGGAGGAAGAGGGGCACAGCCAGGAGGCCTGGCAATGTTTCCTCTTCCTCAGCGAGAAGTGACAGGGCCTCAGCTCTTCTTTAGTATAAATCCGGGGCTGATTGGCTGCACACAGCTGATGGTCCTGATGGGCGAGAGGGGGTGACAGATGTTAAAAATGCTAGGAAATGACCCACATGTGTGACAGTGATTGAGACCTCATTAAACAACACAATGAAATGATGCTAACAGCATCATTTTAACACCAGAGAGAGCTCTTTTGAAATGAGCCTGTTTTTATCCCGTGTCAAAAATTGTAGCGAAGATGCCTCACAAGTCATAAAAGGGGCGCTGCTTTTATGTGCTTTTAAATTGTGAAACTGTTTATTTCCTGACAGTGTGAAAATTTAGTCTGTATTTAAAATACGTCCTGAATTTCCCGCTACAGTGTGCCTCACATGCAAAGTGAGGAAGGGCCAACACTTAATGTAAGTAACCCAATTGTTTATGCTAATTAACTGAGATAATTTATTATGCAGTCCATATAAACGATCATGTCAATTCTCTAAGATTAAAATTAACAATAGTTATTTATTCATCTCCTGTTATTTGTTTTGTTTCTTCCAATTAGAGGATGTTGGAGTGAACCATGGGTATATATTGGGAACAATTCCACATTTATATGCTAACATTTGGTAAAATGCCATAAATTCTGATGTGCGCAGTGTTTAAATGTTATTATCCTACATGAACCCTGAAAGAGCTGGTGTTAATCGCCTGATGTCAGATGGATGATGTGTGAGGTTCACTGAATGACAATGAGAATCCTGTGACACAGACCACGTCCTCCAGAATGGCAGCGCTGGTGGCTTCAGGGTTTCTAGCGCCCGGCGAGGTGGAGAGGGAGCTGACCTGAGGTGAGACGTCACAGTTGAGGAGTGCGAGCGGCTGAGTGGCTGCTGCAGGGGTAGAGATAAAGAAACGGTCCTATATTTGGATACTCCGCAGGCGAGAAACTGTTTATTTAATTTTACACTTGAAAATGGGATTATTTCCATCACCTGACCGAAGGTTGAGAGATGCCTGATGGTGCAGGGTCTGATGTGGTGCTTCTGGTGGGCTTCTGTCCGTGGTTGAGGCTCCTCGTTCGGCCCCTGACCCTGTGGTACCCCCTGCTGTCAGTGAGGAGGTATTGCCGCAGCCCTTTTTCAGGTCCTGGTAGCTCCTCAGTCTTTCAACCAGTTCATTTTTGGAGCCGGAGACTGTCAGACCGCGTTGCTTCAGCTCAGACTTCAGCTCTACAACCTGACGGATGACGAGCACATGAGGAGTCGAGTTTGAAGGATCAACAAGACGAACGGATTAGATGGAAATGCAATATCAGAGGGAAATTGAGAAGGCTCAAAGAAAGAAAAAAAGAACACCACGCGACAGGGTAATCCATCACGGCGCTGTGCTTCATCAGTTCTAAAATAGCAGGCTGGGTCAGATGACAACATCCTGTTAAATTCCTTACATTTGTCACCTTCTATCCACCTGTTACTCCATCCAGACGCCGCCTGTAGCCAGCAAGAAAAAAATTGATTCTAGACATACAAATAAATAATCCTGTTGGCAATCCTGTTATCAGAATGAGAAATAAGATCTTGATCCACCAGTTCCCCCAGCACTTTTGCAATATAATCTAAAAAAATAGATTTCTATGCATAACACACAGACCTGCTGTTCATGTGTGTGTGTGTGTGTGTGTGTGGTGTGTGTGTGTGTGTGTGTGTGTGTGTGTGTGTGTGTGTGTGTGTGTGTGTCTAACCCTCATATCATCCAGGTTAGGAAGTAGATTTCCTGGTTTTCCCGGCACTAAAGGAGCAGAACTCCGCCAGAGTTGGCTCGATGGAGCCAAAGGAGCCGTGGATGACCGAGGTACCGATGGGGAGGTCACAGAATGAGGGGAGGAAGAGGAATTGCATCCGCTCTGAGGCCTGATGAAGAGGACAGAGGTGCAAGAGAGGGGAATACATGGTAAATATCCAGAGTCCTTGTTCTAATGTTTATAGCGTCAACTTTACTAGAATCCTCTTGCAGCTTTTATAACACCTACTTAGTACGTGTTGGCAGGACGGGGGGGTAGTTGTGGGTGTGCCACTGCTGATGTTTGAGGATCTTCAACTGCAGGAGGAGCTGCTGCTGATGGAGATGGCTGCCAGAGGACTGGTTTAAATGTCCAGCAAGCTCTTTATCTCTCTTCTGGTCAGGATGGACGTACTGATGGTACTTCAGCTTTTTCACCTACGACATAATAAATTGTAACAGACCCAGCAAAACTGTTACTGCTGCATTTAAATAGACTATAGACATCTATAGATTTCATGATTTCACAATATTAACATGGAATAGTTGGTATTCCAGGTTCATTATTGTAGGAACACATGGGAAAAAAATGGCAGTAAAGAAGAAATAAACCTTTGGCTTCTTGTTTTTGGCTTTCAGCTGAAAAAGAGACCACGAGCTCACAGCAGCCCCTGATTATTTTGTGGTTTATCACACATTTATTGTGCCTACTTGTGTCTGTGAAGCACCTGCCATGTGAATAGACTGTGCTTCCGTCCCATTAGTCAATTTTAAAAAGGGGCGGGACCAAAGAGTGGAGGCGCCTGAAGATCGCATTAGCTGCCCGTGTTGTGCTATTCACTATAATTCCTTAAATATTAATCATACGCTCATGACAATCAGTGTTCTGATATCCTAACCCCCTCCCTGACTTTCTGTGTCCTACCATTGCTGGAGTTGTGCCACTGCGTCCAGCCAGGACCTGTGGCAGAGAAGGCAGAGGCAGGAGAGCCGGAGGAGACTCTGCGTTCCCTGAGGGTCCAGGAGACAGGCTGCAGCTGCTATCGTCATCACATGACTCATCCGAAACCTTGGGAAGCTGCATCTCTGTGGTGTGTGCGGGGACGGGGGGGGGTCAAGGCAGCGGTGGGAGGGAAAGGAAAGGGATTGGCAGAAGACAAACATGAGCGCTTTGGTCCAATAAAGGGCATCTACCAGCATGTGTGAACCGACAGCCAAGCACGCATCGCGCCTTCATTTGGGAGATTCTCTGCGCTCCAAACGTCGGTGATCTGACACACACTCCTGAAGGCAGCCAAAGTTGAATTCTCCAACGCCTTCTTCAGATTCATCAAATTTAACATTCAACATGTAAAATGTGACGGCTGAGGAACCAAAGCCCCCGTCCTCGCCGCCTGCTCAAAAATCGTCTTTGAGGCAAAAGCAGCCTTTATGTTTCCTCTCTAGGCTGAGTGGGATGTTGGAGCAGCGTCCAGGCGATAGCTTTTATTCCTCTAGGTTCACTTCCAGTGCAGCCAGTTAAGTCTAAATAAAGAAGGTGTGCCTGGGGGAGTTTGGGCTGCAAAGCTGCTAAATGCACATTACACCAATGACCAAAATCAATTAAAGGAGAAGATTTTAATCATGGATTGTTTTCAACTTAAAAAATTGAAAGAGAAAAGGGGATTTTCTGACTTTTTGGGTGGAAAAGTCAATATCTATGGGAAAAATATGTTTCAAGAAAATCTCTACTCGGAATGCTCTTTCATTTTTGGAATAAATGCTCGCTCTCAGGAGAAATTATTAATGTGGTTTATGGACCCCCTTCATAAGCAGAGCCCCCCCCCCCACAGCCTACTTAATATAAATACAACCTCTGCTCCTCAAACTTTGCTAGCATGCAGACGTCTGAGTCCTTCCTGTCTCCTGCTGGGACTCTGTGGGCGGTGATACACACTCTTCCTCTGCCGCCTGGTGTGTGTTATTTAATCAACTGCCGACAGCTACGCAAAATAAACTGGCAGTCTTTAATCCACTGTCAGCGGGCCATGATGACCAGACAACGTGGGGGCTGATTTAACAACCTTGGATCCAATAATGGGATGATTTCCCGCATCGGCGTGCTCGCCTGTGCTGCTGCATCACAGCTCTGTTTATTGTGCATTTGTGACAGAGACGAGCAGCTGAACGACAGCCGGGGTTGTTTGGGGTTACTCTGTCAGCAGCCGTTACAGAGGTGTTTTTATATGACCTTATGACCTCCACCCAGGAGGTTATGTTCTATGACCAAGAGATTTCACTGCATTAGCATTAGCATTAGCGTCGGCTGACATTACACCAGTTTGTATGGTTTTCAGTCAAACTTGACTACAACCGCTGCACAATGGAAGTGGAAAATCAAAAGAAGAAGTCAAGGAGGAGAAGCAGAAACAAATGTGAAGGATGAGCACTCAAGCTCAGAAAGCCTGAAGACGGAGGGAGAATGATTGAACTTGAAATTGAGACTCCTCCTCACTAAGTGTCTTCTGTTATTGCAGATGTTCTGCGTGGGATAACTGCTTAGACTTGTTGCTTAAATTATTCCCTGATAAAATCAGAATCATTTGTGTCCATTACAGACATGTGGGGCCTTAAAGTGTAGTTGGAAATGTATCTTTGCGATCACCTTTGATGGCCGGTTGGGTTCTGGAGGGAAGTGGCAGGATGTGCCTGAAGATGGGGGCCGGCCGGTGGGAGATAGTTTTGTTCAAATCTCCAGGGAGGCGAGCCCTCTTCCGCTGCAGCTGGGCCTCCTGAAGAGACGGGTCTGCCGAGCGACAGGTGGTCGGCGCCCACAACTTCACAGATTTACAGGAGGGGCCCTCAACCTGCAGGATCCCGGTCAGGTCCGACGGCTGCGCTCCGCTGCTGGTCTTCCTTCGGCGGCAGTCGTCAGTCTGGACACAGAGAGGGTGAGCGTCCGTTGCACGCAGGCCAGCTTTAACTCCAGTCAGGTCATACACACCCTTGAAGATTCCTGGTTACGTTTCTGTTCCTTGAAAGTGGCAGCAGAGGTTTTCAGAGCTTGAGTCAAAAAAGAGGAGCAAAAGGAGAGAACAGGTTGTTTTCATCTTAGTTTCATAGATTCTTGTTAATGTTTTGACATAGGGTGTGAAGATTGCGCTGAATGTCTTGGCAATAACAAAATCTCTCTTAAGGGCCAAAAATTCCCAAGGTAAACTCCTCATAATGGGATTTAATGGGAAGTATTCCAGTCCAGGGGGGCTCTCCACAGCAGAGGCAGAAATGGAGCCTGTTCAAAATTCACAATTGACTCAAGCAAGACCTCCGGGCTGATGATTATGTCTAAAAAAACAAAAACCAGGGATTAGCAGTGCTGGAAACCTAAAGCCCAAAACTCTTAGATGCTGCACATCAGCACCAGAGTTTTGCTTCAGTTCCAACAAGAATAGTGACGTACGTCCTGTTGAACGCTGCCAGATTTCCTGTGAGCAACAACACCCGCAGGACACCACTGTTGGTTTTCTTCCTCCTGTTATCTACAGACATGCAACTTTTGACAGACTTTGGTCAGAAACACCTTCAGAGCTTTAACAGCTCAAACAGCAACAAAACCCTTTGATACTCAATTATGCGACTTAAACCTTCAATTTGTAGCGAGCAACAATAAAACCATCCTTTTCATAAGAATGTTCCCACCCATGGAGATACATTTGCCTTTGAAAGTGCATCATCATGACAGGAAAGTGGTTGTTTTCCCTCCACTTGTCAAATCAACACGCCAGGCTATTTAATTCTGTTATTTTCTCACGACATCATCACACAGGAAGGTCTGTGTCACTATCAACCCATCTGTTCATGTTAAGTGCCACCTTGCCACCTCTCTCCCAGTCAGGAGAGAGGCATTAATACAACCCTGAACACCCTAGAGAGAAAAAACCACGTCGGCACAGGAAGAACCTGCAAACTTCACATAGAAAAGGGAGGAATCAATCCACCAACGAGCTAATCCCTGCATCACTGGTGCTTAAACAGGCTTAAAGTTATTCGCCTTGTGATGTCCATCAGGGCAAAAGTTGCCCTCGTACACTGAACACACTTGATGCACACACGAGCTACACACACAGTAGCACTAGTGGATTAGACACCCTGGGGTAAGACTGCTGGTACCTGCTCGAGCCTGAGTTCACATGGCTGAACACTGTCGCACTGCTGGTGCACAGTCACTCGTGCAAACCCAGGGGGGGCAGGGCCCCTCTCAGACCTCCCGCCCATCTGTGAGGGGAGTGGTGTGTTCTTCCCCAGGCTGTATGAACCCTTCTGTCAGTCACATACATAGGAAAGGAGTCTTGGAAGGGGGGAAGAAGAGGAATGGGTGGATGAGCATAGAATATGTTTTTGGAAGCGGGATCACGGAGTTAAAGGATATATTAAAGAAGATATGTGGAGACAAGCAGCTGGAAGAAAAATGGAGAATAAAAAGGAGGGAATAAAGAGTGTTTGTGTGAGGTCAGATAGAAAAGACTCTTTATGTGCATGAGTGGGTGCATCACGGCTCCTCACCAGCCTGCTAATGCTAACCGCTTGTCTTCACTTCCAGTGGCTGTGGAAGTGCCAACGCGAAACAAATCAACAGAATGAGCAGTGTGATCCATTATCGACCAGATTAAATGGTTTCAGAAGCCACAAATCTGATCAGAGCTTTCCTCCAAATACACTTGTCATTTTGCCAACAGTCTCATTCTTTAGTTAATTCTCTTTTTTGAGAGGTGAGGCTTACATCAGTACAGCTGTCCGCCACTAGAGGGTGCAGAAATCAATTTGATCCATAAACCTTGAGTTTATTCATGCTGCAGACCAACGCCAGGGGGAGCTATCCTTATCTACATCCTTAATATTTCATAGTGTGGGTCATGAGAAACAAATGTGGTGATTTCTTCTTTTTCACTTGCAGGAATGAAATTCAATGAGCACTCCAGTTCAAAGTTTCAGAAGATAGATGAGCAAAGGATCATGGGAAATGATTGAGAGGGTCATTTATACTCTGCGGCTACAGAAAGGGTAAGATGCACGTATCAGTACCTCAGAACAGAGCCAGAATAATGACGTTAATGCTCAATGCTCATCCTACTGGATGAGTTTCTGGAGGCGGTTATGATATAAAGGTCATGGTACAGACGAGTGTAACTGAAATGTCAGTGGTTAATTGCTCCGCCATATCTGCCCTGTGACATTAAACCCACACCTGCATTTACCTAACTGAGCCATGTGACCACAATCACATTAAACCCCTCTTAACATCTCCCCCATGTTTTTTATTATACTTCAGAAGGCTGCAGGTCATCTGTTTGGGCGTTCTATCCGAGCATTCAAGCAAGAAACGGTGTGTTTCACCTCCAGCTCTTTAATAAGGTCTTTCCTTTACAAGTGTTATTTATTGGAAGCGAAAGAAAGGCTCAGATTGTACCGAGAGAGCCAACAAATTGTTTTACAGTCTAGTGGTTCCCAGTGGAACCGGATAAGAGTGGCTGTTTTATGATGGCAGTTTGAGTTCCACCTTCTCTTTCTGAGGTTGCCGTCCGTCTGGCGATGGCGGCGTCTAAAACACGATCCTAAATCACTTCGCAAACCTGCTCTGTCTCCCGTAATGAGACTGAGAGGGGAGCAGCAGTAGGGCTTTGAATGGAATCCTGTCTGATCTGGATCCGTGTATGAACAAAAGCATCGGGTTAAAGCAGCACTCGGTGGTTTAAAACCATGACATTAGGAAAATAAAAAAATACCTGACCTTAGTGCCTAAAATTGCACCTGTACTAGTATTTTGGCGCATTTTGGCAAAAGAATTCTGGACAGACTCTTAATGCAAACCCAACAACCACTGATCGGGCAGAAGACTATATTGTATATTCAATATGAGCAAACCTTAGTGCAATTTAATTAAATTTAAGTTAATTTATTATGCACCTGTTAAGCACAGCAGCATCTGGAAAAACTCACCCCCGGGAGCTAAAGCACACAGAACTGAAGATGCTTGGGTCAAAGGCCAACTTTAGGAACCCTTGGGACTAGAGGTCAACTATTAACGTGACTCTTTCAGGCCGTGTGCAGGAAACAGCAGGTCTGTTCCAGCTGAGCCGTCGGTTTCCCCACAAGCGGTTAAACTAGCAGACACTCTCCTCGTCACTACTACATTTAATGCCAAACTGACATGTTAAGGAATGAGAATTTTCATTGAATTATGGCTTTTTAAAAGAACTTAAAAAAATGAAATAAATACTCTGGCATTGGGTTTTATCCAGTAAAATTGGTCATCTTAGAAACGGTCATTTTCTACTGAATGGGTCATTTTCTTTCAAGGGTCTGACCGACTTGTCTTCAAAATGCTAAATGCTACACGACCCATAATCCGGGTGGTTGTGACTGTTCACTTACGCAGCATGCTCTCCCGCCTGAGCTGCTCCACTCTGGACCTTCTCTCTCGTGGCCTCAGCTGGAGGACGCAACGCCGCCAAACACGGAGAGGGAAACAAAAGCCCAAACAAGTACTCATATTGCCTTCATCATGGTCTCAGGCTTCATTGAAGGCTTTGTGCCTGTTGTAAGCCCATCCAGCTGCTGCAGAACGGCTGTGATCCTGCATTAAGACGTGAGAGCATGATGTGAAATGCCACAGAAGGGAGGGGAGAACGTTAAAACAGACACACTGCAGCTTCCTGTTTTGAGAGTTTTATTAAAAGCAGCTCGCTCACATTGTCGTTTTAGAACACTGGTGCGGCGCGGACATGTGAGTCGGTGGTAGATCAGGGTGTGTGTGTGTGTGTGTGTGTGTGTGTGTGTGAGAGAGAGAGAGAGAGAGAGACGCACACGTGTGTGAAGAGCTCCTCTACCAGCAGGCGTCAAAAGTCACGTTCAAGCACTGAAGGTTCTGCGGATCACGAGGAACCAGGAAACATTTCTCGGTTCTCGGTACTCCGCTGTGCCCTTCGGGTTGAAGTGTCGCCCCCCTCCCAGAATAAGATCTGATGTAACCGAAGCTGCGGCTGCGACGTAAAGGCTGCGCTGAACACACATGCACGTGCTTCCTAACTTCACATGCAGGACGAGAAAGCGTCTTTTGACAAAGCAAAGTTTACAAAACTTTTTCGGGTTCTCAACCCCTCGCGGACTTGGCGCATTGGAGTGATTGGCGGCCGAGTTGAGGGTCCTTGGGGTCACTTGGGTCAAGGCGTGACCGTTATGTGTTATTACCGTCTCATGTGGTTAAGGTTTAAGTTCCGAGGCGTAAACAGGGAAAGTGTTGCTGCCTGTGAAAAGTGATGAAGTCCACCAGTCAGCTGTCTTCAACTCGTAGCCCCGCCCCCCTGAGAAGCAGAAAACGTTTTGGTTTTTGGGTATCTTCAGTGTGGATGTACTGAGATTCCCCGAGACCCTGAGTAAATGCTGGACGTTCCTGCAGGGAAGACGGTGTTTACGATACAACCATATGAAGCAGGCGAGGCACCGTGCCCACGCACGCTCTGACGCACACGCGAGCAAAGATGATGCAAACACATTATTTTGAAGCGTTGGTGATTTGAAGACCGCGTTCACTGCATGAGGATGGAACAGAGGTGGGCTTCCGCAGGTTTAAGGATTCTTCAGGACCAGATCACGTCAGCTCCCAAAGGGATTCACTTCTGTCTTAAAAATTTTAATCGATAGCAAGAAAACAAGATTCATTTGTGACTCTTTTCAGCTGCTTATTAAGCCCAAAAGCTGAAACCTTTCACATATCCAGCATTGCTATAAAACCCATATTCTGCCCAGCAACACGTTACAGTCTGGAGCGCAGCTGCAGTCAGCAGGCCGCTGCGTTGGTGCTCCAGCTGTAATTCAACCGTGTCCAGATCATCTGATCCTCTTAGAGTAACAGCTGGGCGCCACCCAGATGACATGCGAGTGAGGTCCAAGTGCTTCTGCACGTCTTCTCCCATCAACAGTCCACCACAGTAGACCGTGGACGTCGCATTTGTGAGTCTGTCCCACCTGAAGCAGCAGACGGTTTGGGTGGGAACAGAAGGGACATCGGACACAACCGATGCCGGCGTTGTTGTGTGACTAAAGTGTATCCATTGCCGCCTCACACTGTGACATCGTCGGGTGGGTCTTTCCCTTCCTGTCCTCGTCCCTCGAATTCTCACTCTGAT
Source organism: Takifugu flavidus (assembly GCF_003711565.1). NCBI lineage: Eukaryota > Metazoa > Chordata > Actinopteri > Tetraodontiformes > Tetraodontidae > Takifugu > Takifugu flavidus. The sequence continues at coordinate 4,262,797 of NC_079537.1, read as the reverse complement.
CAAGACTTTGTCTGCATTTGCCTACAGTCTGATCAGTGCCTGGAGGTCCCCTGACATCACGTCTCTGGGTCACCTCACCGGCTCGGACCAGCTCAGTCAGCACGCACCAAACACACACCACCACAGCAAACCTCTAACCTGGACGTGGGCAATTTCCTCAACACACCTTGTCGGAGACTCTGAAACACCTGGCGCTTTAGCCCGAGCCTCCCGGTCCCGTCCTCCATGTTCCTGCTGATTGGAGGACACCTGACAGATCCTAAGATGAGGCACGTGGGGGGAAGCTCGTCAACTATCCAGAGATTAAGGGAGGAACTTTGTCAGAAGGAGACTAAAAAACAGCTCAGAACACGTGTCAGGGTACATCCAGCAAAAAGAACCATAAAATCCTCCTGAGAGAGATGAAGAGGGACAATAGAGAGACGCATATTTAAAAGAAAACTTGCTGAATGGAACTCACAGCTCACAGCTTTCAAAACGTGTCTGCACTATTTGCTGCAGGAACTATAATGAATGGCTGTATGAGCGTGTGTGTGTGTGTGGGGGGGGGGGGGGGGGGTATCAAATATCAATGATGAATCAATGATCCACCAGGTGTCACTTAACAGCTGACAGACACAACCAGGTGCAGATGTAGCAATAAAAACTTCTCTCTCTCCCTCTCTCTCTCTCTCTCTCTCTCTCTCTTGCTCTCTTTCTCTCCAACCCACTCACACACATAAACACGAACATTAAACACATCTGATCTGATCTCACGGTGACAGCTGTGTTCATTTAAAACAAAAGAAAAGTTCAAACACTGAATGATAAACCATGAACAACATGGACCAGGAATTGTGTGATTTGCCTCCTTTTTAAACAGCTTTACATGATTTCGTTGTTCTACCTTCACCTTTACAGCAGTTTTGGTGACCTGCAGCATCTGGTCGGAGACCTTCCACCAGGGAGAAAAAGGACTCCAAGGACCTAATTAGCATACATTTAACCACATTGAAAGGGATGAGTGAGCCCATCCAAGGTGGTCAGGAGCCTGTCAGAAATCTGTGGAGGTACAATTTCAGTCAGACATTTCACGTCCTCAGTCATATGATCATCATTCCACATTGGGGTGGCTCTGCATGGGGGTCAAAGGCGCACGAGTACCTGCGGATGGAGGCCACCAGGGCTTAGCCTTGTGGCGTTTGGTGTGATTGAAATTAGCATCACATCAGTACATCAGGCCGCATTAGACCTGTTGCATTGTGGTCTTTGGAGTTCATGCTCTTCACCTGTCCTCAGGTCTGGAGATGAAAAAGAGCATGGAACCTTACTGCTGCGCGCCTCTGGGTTACTTTAATAGCAAAGGCTGGGCCTTGGTTGGGGATATAAAAATATAAAACTCTATTTTTTACAAAGGCCACGGCAGATGATCATGTGTGGCGATGTTTCCTGCCTTTTGTGTCTCCTGACAAGTTATATGTGTGTTTACCAGAGATTGTCAAAAATACCTGGTGATTGAGATCTAATTAGGTCCTTTACCCCTCCCTCTTCCATGAGTTGCTCCACGTGCCACTCCTGCCATCAGTGCACTGTATGACGTCTGGATTTACGAGTGGTGTCTGCATGAGCTCAGGCCAGAAGCTGAGCCCTCCTTTCACCCACACACAGGTGGAAAGGCTGCGTCCCAAAGCCGGGGCAGAGGTTGAAGCAGCCTTCAAATCCACAAAAGCCTTGTGTGTAAAGTCCAAACAGGGGCCATGGCAGCACGATCACAGAGCGTGAAACAGTCATTAGCCATCCTAAGGAAGAGAGCGTGTCCTTCTTAGGGAGGTGACATGTCCCACAACAGCTGCAGTCTCACCGGAGATAAAAGCTGTTGACCTTCCCGCAAAACATGACCAAAATATATGACCTCTGGGCTGAAATACTTCAGTTTAGTCAGCTCAAAGTCCTATTTATGGATGAATATATATCTTGGGAAGATGTGTATGTGTGTGTGTGTGGGGGGGGGGGGGGGGGGGGAGAGAGAGAGAGAGAGACGTTGGTGCATTTCTGTATTTGAGGTTGTTAGTATGTAAATGTGGTGTCCCCCAGGCAAAGAACTCATCAGTCTGACGACAGAAGACAAAGCCGAACGGGACTCTGATCCACTATTACTTCAGATAAGGGCCAAACCAAAGCAGCAGAGGGATTATCCTGCTCTGCCTGGCATGTGTGTGTGCGTGCTTATCTGGAGGTGTGCATTTCTCGTTTTCACCTCTCAGCAACAGTTTATCAGTGTGTGTCATTGTGTTCGACTTTGGGTAGCACGCTGTGATTATATAGATGCGAGCGAGCAGCCATCTATCTCTTTGTGGATCTTTGAGGCTGACTTGGTTCAGACTGGCCTGCGAGATAAAATGTAACAAACCATTAAATCTTCTTTGGCTGCATCCGGGGGAGCTGATGCTAATGTTCTTCAAGGTGGGAGAAGAATGAAAATGGTTCTTCAGGAAGAAAGTTTGCAGAAGTTCCTGCCATTGTTAGGTGGATCTATCTATCTATCTATCTATCTATCTATCTATCTATCTATCTATCTATCTATCTATCTATCTATCTATCTATCTATCTATCTATCTATCTATCTATCTATCTATCTATCTACACTCTAAAAAAAGACCGTGAAATGTACATAAAAACATTGTAAAATCCCTACAAAAAAATCTTGTAAACCCAAATACATATATTTTTTGTTTAAATCACTGTGAAATTTTGTAAACTATTAAACAGAATTTTTTGTTAGATTTACTACAACAATATGTGATTTAAATGGAATTTTTTGTTAAAATTACAAATATTGGTAAAAGAAACCGGGAACTACTGCAATACTCATAACAAAGCAACTTTGATAAATTGACGTGCAAATATTGCAAAAACTATCGTTTTAGTCTTTTTTTTCAAAAAAATACAAAAACTATATGTTATTCCCTTCACAAGTTTGTTCTTTTATCAAAATTATTCCTTTTAACATTAATGAAATTATGTTAATTGAGGTCAACCAAATGTGATTTCACACAAAATTTCATTGTAACGTGAAACCGTTTACTGCCTATCTATTTATATTTTTTAAAAATATAAACGTATAATGACATTGTTTTTAGTAGCCTATTGTACTGTTCAATCTTAACCCTTGCTTTATATATTTTTTGTCTTTAAATTTTAATGCATTACAGCCCATTATTATTATTGTTGTTATTATTATTAATAATACAATGATAATTATTAATATTATTGTATTTATTTATATAATAATTCAAATAGAAAGCCAGTACTGGTAGAATATTCATAATACTCATAATGGGCAGTGCATCGTCATCACTGGCTAATCAACCTAACAGCGCCTCATACCTGTGCAATAAAGCCGCCTCCTTCCGAGACTTATTTTTTTGAGTTTAAAATTGCGCGGGTTAAGCTCGTCTGTGATTGGATAATGATGGAAAGGCGCGAACTCCTCGTTGACGGACACAACGGACACCACTCGCGAACGGGTCGGAACAGAGCAGAAATCGCAGAAATTTTTCATTTCAAAAGATTTTACAAAAAATCGACACACTACATACAAGATTTTGCAGGGTCTGGAGTGACTGCGCAATTGGAAAGTCTAAAGTTTGCACGGTAAGTTTTCTTACTTTCTGCGAGACCTAGCAAAAATGTGTGCTAATAGCAAATGGCTCAAGTTAGCAATTCTCCATATTGCAGTACATCAGTTTGTAATTATTAAGCAGAAAGAGACAGACAAACACTTGAAATTTTAAAAATGATCACCTGTGTCTTTTGTAAAAAGAAATTGGTTACGTTAAGATGCTATGTGCAACATTGCAGAGTGCATAGGAATGAGCCACGCTGTCTTTTCGAATGTGTTTGCGCCAACTGTAATAAAACCTTTACTACTTACTCAGCTTTCAAGGGCCATTTTTACCGTGTACACAATATACTTGAGCCACAAGCTGTTTCTGTTGTTGTGAATTTAAAATGTGCGGTTTCTTTGTGTGTCCGCCATTTTCAAACAGTGAAAGAGCTGGTGTCACACTTAAAGGATCATATTGGCGAAGGCAGGTCTGTGTCATGTCCAGTAAGTGGTTGTAAGCACGTTTTTACAAAAAAATCCACATTTACTTCTCACATGTGTAGGAATCATAAAGAATGGATTTGAAGGGGAAAAGGCTTCTCAACTACTTGACCACAGTTTGTGTCCACAAGAGCAGAGATTCCATCAGACTTATGCAAGGCTTCAGAGGATGCTGGGACAGTAGAGTGGCTGCTCAGAAGACGTGAAGGAGATGCTGCTGCTTCCGCTCAGCTACTTTGATGAGAAGGAGGAGTCCATGTTCTTCCATGTAGATGATACATGTCTGGCAGAAGAGGTTGAGCTAGGGCAGGTGCCTCTGACACCCACTATTATTGTCTGTGGTAAGTCTCTTGCATATGTGTCTGAATTTGTTATGTGAGTGACTGAGCTATGACCACCACACACTTATTAATATAACCTGTTAAATTCTAGGCCAGTCCTGCTATTCCTCAACAAGGTACATGCTGAGTCTGGATCGGAACCTTGTCAACACAAACATCTCTTCCTTCATTTCTGCATTGTGGCTAATGTTTGGGAGCTACTACTGTTTCAACATCCATTATCCATCTGAGCTGGCTTCTACACTGGAGTTTCTTCAAAGGTGAGTAAACATTTCCTGGGACCTGGAGTCCGGACTGCACCCAGAGCCAAGGCCAAGAGTCAGACCCAGACTAAGAGCCGTAATCACACCTGGTCTTGGTGTGGGTCTGATTCTCGGCCTTGGCTCTGGGTGCAGCATTGGTTTTGATATGACTTTGAGTCTTGGCTCGGACCCAGACTCAGACTGTTTGTTTATATATGAATGTGTGTATTCATTCATTCCTGTAGTCTTCTTTTAACTCATTAAAATGCTTAATATGTTTTTATATGCTTTTATTCTACAGGTGTTTTTTCTTGATAAACCCAGAAAAAGGAACCAAAGTAGAGAATAAAAACTCAAAGCGTCGTCTCAACGTGAACCCTCGAGTTCTGACCCTGATACAGGATCTCGCTGATCATGAGTGGCGTGAAGGCTAAACAAGGATTCTGTTGACTCCTAGAGAAGAGGTGCTGTTAATTTTCACTTTGTTAAATGTACAACATGCAAGTTTTGTTTTAAAGGTCCATTTTGTAACTTTCTATGAAGAGGTTCTGCCACCTGCTTGTTGTCCTTGTTATCCAACAATGTTCCACAGTATTGTAAAAATCTTGTCTATCTTCAATTACTCAAATAGAATATGTTTTAGCAAAAAATAACACAGATAAAGTATGACCTGTAACTCTGTCTGTTCAGCAGTTAAAAAGAGCCAATGCTTGAAAGTTCTTTGTGTTGGGGTCCAGGGTTGTGTTGCTGGTTTCTTCCTGCAGTTGCTTGGAGGAGCCACTCATCAGCCACGGCTGGCGCCGCAGGCAGATGCACCTGCGGGCTCTCTTCAATCTACCGTGCTATTTACCATGCTATCTTCCCTGCTTGTTCGAGGTCTCCATGTCGTCTGCTGGACCTGTGAATGTGCAGAATCGGACTCCTGAGATTCCTGCAGTCCAGGAGGACTGCCTTTGTGTCCTTGGTGAACGTTCGCAGGTCCAGCAGACGACATGGAGACCTCGAACAAGCAGGGAAGACGCAAGGGAAACAGGCAGAACAAAGCATCAAAGCCACAACACACAGGAGTTCTGTCCTTAAATAGCACGGTAGATTGAAGAGAGCCCGCAGGTGGGTCTGCCTGCGGTGCCAGCCGTGGCTGATGAGCGGCTCCTCCACGCCACTGCAGGAAGAAACCAGCAACACAACCCTGGACCCCAACGTCTTTGCATGCTCTATATGTTGAAAAAATGAATCTAATTGTTTGCAACTAATCACAATGGCTGTTCAATAAATTTCCTAAAAGTGATATTCTCTTGTCTTTTATCATGATGTATGTTTGCATTTTTTTGGTGTAGTTCTAATCATTTTAAACTGATTATTAAAACATACAACTACTGCATATAATGAGTAGCTTGTATGTATAATATACAGAACAGCTCCATTTAACATGCAAAGTTTTACTGTTGTTCTACCAGTTTAAATCGTTTTTTGCCTGGTAGTTCCACGTTAATTTTACAATTTATTGACGCATAATAAGTAGTTACATGTAAAAAGTACAGGAAATGATCTATTTATATACAACAATGATCCATGAAATTGATAGATTTTTTTTGTAGAATTAACAGTTCAGCCTTGGCATTCACTGTAAAACCATTTACATATTTTCTTTGTAAATTTATCTACTGTCCTGTTGGTTTTTTTACAGGAATTCTCTGGTAACCCCAGCTGCCAGCGTTTTCCTGTAAAAACGACGGTCTTTTTCTAACAGTGTATCTATTGTTGAGAATAGTCTTTATCTTGTTGTTATGTGTTTCACCATATGTTCCTGTCTTCCCTTAGAAGTTAGGCAAGGTAGACTAAATGTAATTAAGAACAGAGACATTTGCAGGATTGTTGTTTGATCTACTGTTATCTCAGGAGCCAGTCAGGCAGGGGGTGTCAAACACTCATTGTAAACAGGATATCAGGGGGGTTGATGATGATCACATTTGCATGAAGATGGGGATCTGGCCACCTGGGAAAACAATGGAAAAGAAGAACTCTACCAACACCAAAGGGACTGGAGGAAGAGGACGAGGACATCTCAGCGGGGGATTGCATGGACATTGTGAATTTGCATGTGTGTGACTATAAAAGACTGGGCCAAGGGATAGTTAGGGTCAGACTTCGTGCCCTGACGATTAACTCTGTTGTTGTTAGGGTTATGAACTGGCCCGGAGCTCTGTAATATTTGTATCTGGAATTGGTTCTATTGTCAAATACATTTTGAAATTGGTACTTTACTTCTCGAAGTCTTCATTCAACGAACACGCGGATCGGCAGCTACATACAGGAGGTATTGCGATCCAACAATATCTATCTATCTATCTCTCTCTCTCTGTCTGTGGGGACCTCCCTGTCATCATGGGGAGGGGGTCTGTGGACCTATTAAAAGGATTTGCAGTCATGTCACTGAGAGGTTGAGTGTCATTCTTGGCTTCAGCAGATGTAAAAACGTGTCAGCACGTGTCCAGTGAAGCTTCTGTTGGGCCCAGGGAGGGAGCCGAGGACGGATTGATGATTCCAGCACGTTCTCGTTAATGTGATAATTGGAATGCTATTTGGAAAAAACATTATACAAAACACTATGGAACACACATCGCCATTTATTAAATTGTTCCCTGGATGTCTAAAATGGAAAAGCTAAAGCTCTGTCAGCCTATTTTAATTTGCAAACTGTGACTTAAGAAAAAAATCTTCAGTTACATGACCTTTGCACTCAGCCTCCTCTAGTGTAGCTACTGTATCTTGCATGCAACTGTTTGTTGTCACATTTATATTTGCTTTGCTGAGAAGCTTTATTTATGATCAATAACAGATGTGATCAGTTCCCTGTTTGTAATACCAGTAATGGCCACCAGGTGAGAGCGAAGTCATACCAATGGGGCTCACTTTTAAAATAAACCCCTTCACTTTGCTGTGGCAGCTATTTGCAAACATTATCAGTCCAAAATGAGAAAGGAGAAACAAAAATGCATTTAATGTGTTCTAACTGTCACAGCAGATTCCATCTTACAAAGTCTGATGACCTATCTCCTTTAAATCTCAGAACTGAAATAACTTGATTTAAAGTACTCAACTGTACATGTGCTCCCAATTTTAAACTGATGTGAGAAAGTTCATGTTTTAGTATGTCTGTAACCCATCACTGCTGGGCAGACCCTACCCTAAATTAACATCGCCTTGTACAGTACAGTTGTACAGTAGCATAAATTCTTGTTCAAATGCAACATTAACAGGCAGGTTGATTAAAATATTGAAGTTTCTCACTTGCATGTGTTTAGCCGAAGTTTTGACCGAATGCACCGACAGTGATGTACATGGACTTAATGAACCTTTCGACCTTATTTCACAGTATGTACCCTGATGTACCCTGACACAGTATAACACATAGTATTTCCAACTTTATTTAACTGTGACAAAAAAGAACCACATAAGCCAGTATTTGGTGCACCGACAAAAAAAAGGTATTGTAGCGTGTTGGGGAGGGTCAGTGTGGGAGTTTCCCAGCATGCTTTGTAGCAGTGTGTCTGTGGGTTCAGGTTTGTGTTAACCCTGTTTTTGTTTGTTGTAAATGTTATCTTTTGCAACTTTCAATGTTAGTGTTATATTTATTGAGTTCTGGTTCTTATTGTATTTAATTACTGTTTTAATTACTGTTTGCACCTGCACACCATAAGCCAGGTTGTGTGTGTGATTGAAGACGTCCCTTCGTTCACGTGTCTAACGTTACTGCTTGAAATATAGTGGCTCTTTCTGTAGTTGAACTGCAGACTAAGCTGGCAAATATCTGCATCTGAGTTCTTCCTCAAACGAGAACCTGAGTTCGTCAAAGTATGTATATTTAATCTCTTACAGGAGTGGGAATTCTAAACGGTTTCCCAATGTGGAAAAATGATAATATTTTCTAGCACTGTCCAAAATCATGCTTAATTTTTTATTTTAAAATTCAGAAACAAACACAGAAAACTCCACTATATACAACGCGCTGTTTACTATTTTGTGATATGACAAAACACCGCTAGAGGGAAGCAAAGCCAAAGCGCACTGTTGGCGGAACCTTTTCCTCATTAGCAGGAAAAGGGGAGCAATATTGAGGACGGACAAACATGGCGTTAGAAACATAACAAATCAATGCGGAAGACAGTCTGACATTTTAATACCTATTAAACGTTTTAATATTGACATTCCAGCCAAAGTAATCTAACCGCGGGATTAAACATTACGTAACAATAATGTGGGGTGAAATTGTGGAACCTGTTAAAACCCAACCAATTTTGACCGAAGAAGAACTCGATGGAGGTAAATTCGAATTACCGGTTAAAGTGGAGATACCGTACCCAAAGTTTGCCATCAACCAGCCGACAGATCCTCGGCAGCAGCGACAGGACACACCGGTGAGTTCAACAGTTACGTTGAAACAGCATGTAACGACGGATGTGTTTCTTTTAACTTTGCTCTCCCAATACTCTGGTTTTCTGCAGCGTGTGAGCCGGGCTGAAACTACCTGTGTTAATAACATGGTGGAGGCCATTGCGCAGAGTGGGAGCCCCGTGAAGAGCCAACAGATCGGAGAGCCTGAACTGACCCTGGAGGAGCGCAAAGAGGAGCTGCTGAGTCAGTACAGGAGCAGACCGTTGGTGTTCCTGGAGAGGTACCATGTACGTGCACACCGTTCATTTTGCATGTCGTAATAGCTTCTAAAAGTACAATTATAGTTGTTTATTTAGACAGATATAAGTAACCATGCTATTAATGTTCTCAAAAGTGTGATTAGCATCTAAGTATATGTGAAGCGTTGCGTATTTCACCTCGCGATAGCCACAAGTCAGCTCTACTCATTATCAATGTTTTCCTTTTTCCCAGGCCTCCCTGAAGCCAGCAGATTTGTCAGCGTTCGCCCACGTGTGCTCAGATCCGCGGGCGCAACACTACAGTCAAGTGATACAGAGACGAGCTGGAGATTACACCGACAGGACCAGGGTTCGAAACCACCGTTACGCCGCCCTCAGAGCCCTGCAGAGAGGTCGGTCCAACTATAGCAGCATGTTAAACCTCTACAGACATGTTGTTTTGGTGTTAACTGTGCCTCCTCTCCAAGAGGGCAAGTATTTCAGTGAGGAACAGATGCGATCGAGGCAGCCTCTACTCTATGAGCAATACATCGGCCAGTACCTGACTGATGAAGAGGTGACATGTCCTCACATTACATTGGTTTATTTTTTTTTAATTTTTTTTACAAATGAAGGTATTTTTGTGCTTTTTTTTTTTAAAGATACTGGAGCGCTCCCAGGAAGCCATGCAAGATAATGCTGAGGAGACAACGGGGAGCAGCACGGCAGGGCTCGCGCACCTCCTCCTCAGCTCCTACCAGGAGCATCTCATCCAGAATCGTCTTCAGGAAGAGCAGGAGCGAGAGGACGGGGCACAGGAGGAGGAAGAGGATGAAGAAGACGAAGATGGTGGGACAAGGTTCTGGGACGCCCCCCTGCTGCCGTCCTTCTACGTCTAACGCCGGCTGTGTGTTCTGCTGCAGGTGATTCTGTGCAGAGGAAGGAAGAGGAGCCCACGGTGGAGGAGAAGGCTCTGCTCAGGGAGGAATTCCTCAGTCAGATGTACCAGCACTTCCTCGACGGCAAGGACAGGGATTTTAATTACAGGTTTGTCCCAACAGCAGCGTTGAGATGTCCGTGTAGGTTCTCACTCATCCAGGTTAAACAAAACTTGATCTCATTTAAATACTGGACTTTGTTAAGCATCTGGAAGACACGTCAACTCTTCTTCAAAAGGCTTCTTTAGTTTTGAAATGGCTGGAGCCACAGCCTGCACATATAGTCCTTGTGGACCATTAGCACTCTAATGGTCGGCTGTGAGTCGTCAGCAGGGTCAGTGACTTAGTTCTGCATGCGAGAGCTGCTCTTTGGTCTGCACGGTGATGAGTCACAAGATCCTTCACAAAGGATCAAAAGGACTGTGTCTTCAAGAACCTTAACCAAGTCCAGACGCTGGTTGAGATCAAGCTTTGGATAACGATGAGATGGTTGATTTAGCCGAGTCATGATGCAACACAGAGCTGCATACCTCATAGACGGAGGCCTTTTCTGTATGCTTGACTGTATCATCATCATCATCTCCTGGGTGCTAAACACATTGACAGAACTGTTTCGTTCAAGATAAATACTAAAACTACAGAATCATATTTTAAAACTTTTATTTGGAAAAGCATGCATTTGAAATTTTAATTAAAAATGCAACAGTAAAGACTAAATGGTCAAACCATACGGCACTGACTGTCTGTGTGTGTCTGCAGTGAGGTGGATGAGAACCCCGACTACGACAACTTGGACATTGTCAGCAGAGATGCAGAAGATAAATACTTTGATGAAGATGATGAAGAGTATTCTGAAGAGGAAGAGACAATGACAGAATAGTGGTTATTTGTGTTGGATGAATTGTAAATAATATAATAAAACTTTGTTGCGTACAGTTTGATTTGATCTTTTTCCTCTGCAGTTCAACTGCTTTGGGTGAAAATGCATCTTTGAGGCAGATTGATGCTTTAAGACAAATAAAATCTCATAAAGATGTTATAAACATGAAGGTCCACACTGAATTGCCAACTGGTGGCTTCTCTCAAAGAAAAAAAACACGGCATTATGGTGAAGCTGTGGCTTCCGTTTCACATGGGAGGTCCGAGTCTGCGAGTGTAGTACTGCTCCTGCAGTCTCAGCACTTTTATCTGCAACTTTAACCTCTCTTTCCTCAGCTGAACAAGTTCCATGGCGTCCAGATCGGAGCCGGTGGGGAGCGATGGGGATGAAGTTTGCAGGGATTCAGGGAAGTTGCAAGCAGTCCTGTGCAGAGAACACACGTTTTAGCCCGTGATGCTAAGCTAATGTTCTTGTTTACCCAATGATGTGATGAGATTTTACGTTTTCTCTGGTGATGTTAGCCTTTCTTCGTTTTCATTCTCCACTTGGGTCGCCTGCGAGTTTGTGGTGGTGATTCCATCTGCAGAGATAGAGGAAAGAATTTTTTTTAAATCACAACACACGCACAACCTTTATATTTATAAAACAATGTTGTTTTAACAACACATTGTTTACCTGGATCTTCTGGAGCTGTGGTGGAAGGTGCCGATGGATCACTACCTGTGGCACCTTGGATTTCTCCCAGTTCCCCATCTTCTTCTTCAGGATTGTGGGTCAGCTCCACTTCTCCAGCAACATCATGAGCAGAGTAGTTCAGGTCCTCAGCCGTCGGGTTTGAGGGTTCCTTGATCGGCTGGGGGTCCCCTTCGATGAGCACGTCGGCGTCCAAAGGCTCACACCAGCTACCTGCTCCCAAATGAAACTGATGTTAAAACACCAAAGAAACCACATTTGACCAAGTAGAAAAACAACAAGCAAAGGCGCATCTGGCATATTTGTACCGATACATTACAAATTTTTGAAAGACTCTTAAAAATGTTCATTTCTTTTCTGAAAGTTTGCATACAAATTCATAAAAAAATTGAGACATTTTTTAGTGGAAAGATATTGAGATGATGACCAGCTCGACTTTGTGTGCTGTGGGCGTCTGTGGTGACGCTATCGGAATGGGAGCGACAGTCGGGCGCTTCAGCCGCTTCTGTGTCCAGAATATCGATTGGTGCTGTGGAGTTATCCTCGGCGAAATCCTCTGAGCTGGAATCTGATGGCAGGTTTGTTGTCTCCTGGAGAGGAGAGGGACATTAACGCACGCGCACCACTTTAAAATCAAAATCACCCTCCTAACTGTTCACATACCTTGAGACAGCCCAGCGAGCTTTTGGTCACCTTGAAGCCCTTGGTGACCAGAACACCTTGCTGGGACAACAAGGACATGCATTAGTGCTTCTGCAACACAAGCTCACTACGTGGAACATCTCCTCACTCTCTCTCACCTTAAACCAATACTCCAGAGGCTTGTTTTCATAAAAAATGCTTCTTTTCCACTTCTTGTAAGACCTCTTGCCGCCAAACTCCTCGAAGGCCATGGGGGCGAACCACTGGTCCTCGCACCTGATGCACTCCATGGCTGCACAGCAGAGCTCTGGCGTAACACGTTCATTCAAAAGGAAAAGTGCGATTCTCTGGGTGTGACTTACCTCTCCTTAACTTTGATAAATGCAGAACCCCCGTTTTGTCCCCACAGGTCACAGTCCAGTGCTCTGCGGGGTTGAAGAGGAAGACAGAGACGTTGTAACAGTGCAAAGACATTTAACAAAGTACCATATAACGTTAAAGTAGTGTTATTTAAAGATAAAATAACCCACTTTCACTTCAAATGAACTTTCTACTTTCCACCCACTGTGAACTGGCCTGTGATCCAGTCTGTTAAATGTGGATCCTCCACTGGCAGAAATGTCTTTGGGTTTCGTGGTGCAACAGAAGTAAGGTAACATAACCTTGTGATGTAATGACTTAAAACTGAGCTCTTGTGTGAATGTGTGTGCACACACACACATGTGGTGGATTTATGATCCTGAGGTAATGTGGCCCTGTTTACCCTTTTCTTCTTTGTTGAGGGACATGGATGGAGTCAGCTGCTTTCCTTCATTCTCCTCCGCCATCTCCTCATCTGCATTTGCGCTCCTCACTTTGGCCTTCCCCAGCAGCTTGTTTAGAACGAACCCAAACAGACAAAAACACAAACAGCTCAATGAAACCATGACCAGCAAGTCCAGCAGCAGGCCCTGCTGTCACTCCACTGTCCCCAGGGGTCCTCAGGACAGAGCTGATGGGAGATCGGAACCCAGTTCTCGCCAGTCAGGCCCTGCTCTGGTTGTCTGACCCAGACTGAACAACTAAATCTCTCCAACACTGAGCATAATAATCCTGCTGTAAAACAGATTTATTCAGCATTTATTTTACTTTTCTTAGATGTTAATTAAATCCTGCGGTGTCTCTTCCTGTTTCCCGTGTTTACAAATGCTTTGTTTCGATTTGTGGATCTGTGTGTCTGTGTGTGGGGGGGGGGGGGGGGATTGTTCTGACCCCAAATAACTTTGAATTGTGTAATGCAAAGTTCATTTGCTTGAAACTTTCTTTATGCCAACAAAGTAATGAAGTGCGTACCTCTTTTTGACGTTCCCTCCGGATCTTGACGCCATGGAAACCTCTCAGGTGATTTAACATCTTCATCGTGTAAAAACTTTTTCGCTTTTTGCCCCATCTCGGGAACGTCGCACCACAAGTGTTGCACGAAGCTATCCTATGATCCTGCTGAGAAACAGTGAAAGACAGCCACATCGGTGATACCATGTTGCCCCCTTTGCGGATTGGGTCTTTTTTTGCGGTATCCGCACGTTTGGAACGCATAATGGCGGAGCGTCGCGGATGCCCAAAGTGTGATCTCTGATAGACGTAGGGAAACCCGAGGTTCCGGAGCCGCACACGGCTCTTCAACTTCCTTGTTGTGGCTCCTCCTGGCCATGCCAAAAAACTTGGAAATAAAGGTTTTTCTTATTTTATTTATATATTATTATTTGTTTATTTTGTTGCACAGTTATCTCAGAGTTTGAGTTGATACCACCTAATTTTATCTAATTTAATTTACACATTATATCAAAGTTAGTAGTCCTCGCCTTTACCTGCTGGTGGCTGGCGGAGGGTGCGAACCATGCCCCCCCCCATCACAAAACAGAAAAGTCTCGGGAGGAACTAGGGATCTTAATTCAGGATAAACATCCTCATTTGCCTTCACCTCCAACACGCTGGTTCACCTGTGTGCCTGATATGTGGCAAGAGACTATCGAACAACAGAAAATGGAACATTGAAAGACATTTTCAAAATAAGCATTGAGCATTCGATGAAAACTAAACTCTACCGGCAGCTTGTTTTCATTAATACAATGTATCTCTATGATCTCTACCTATTCTATCCTCTACCTGTCGTCCCCTCTTCTCCTCTCTCTCTACCCAGTCCCCCATCAGCAGGAAGGTTCCCCTACATGAGCCTGGTCCTGCTCCAGGTTTCCTCCTGTTAAAGGGGAGTTTTTCCTTGCCACTGTTGCTTGTTGGGGGTCAGGCCCTGGGATTCTGGAAAGCGCCTAGAAACAATTTTGATTGTATGAGACGCTGTATAAATAAAGATTGAGCGATTGAGGTTCGAATGAAGATTATAGAAAAAATGGCTTTATCAAAATGCACAGACCAACCCTTTCAAATAAATCACATTTAATGGGCTTTTGTTGTCAATCCTGTAAAGGGAGGGTGTTGATGTTTGAGCTCTTGCTCACTGAACATTTGTCTTAGTCATTTAAAAGCATAAAGTAAAGGTGTCAGGACCATTTTATTGCAACTCTATGAAAAGTAGCAGTAAACCAAATGCCAGATCTAGAATTGAATTGTATATATGTTCATCTTGAAGAATGATTTCACGTTGAACAGAGAATTGTCCCCCCTTTGACATCTACGTCTGCCTATCACTTGCGATCGGCCAGTCTCTGCAGCAGGGCGATGATTGTGTCCTGTTTGGACGAGAGCAGCTCCAGGGCCGTGGCTATCCTGCCGAGGGACTCTGCCATTCGCACTTCCCTCCTTTCGCGCCTCTTCTCTCTGGCTTCTGTCCGACGGCGAGCCACCCGATCAACGTAGGCCTCCTCCTCGTGTCGCTGGATAATCTCCTGTAACAACATGGCGTTGGATTGCCATTCGTTTTGTTTCTGGATCTCTCCAGAGGCAACGGTGGTTGACGGTGAGGTGGAGAAGGTAGTAGAGAGACTCGAGCAAGTTGTTGGAAAAGATGACGAGATGCTCGAAGAATTCAGCGTGTTGCTGAGGTGAAAAGGGATGACTCCGGAGGAGAAGGATGGGATTTTGCGCCCAACGTAGCGTGACGTGTTGAGGTCAGGGTTGCTGGACAAACTGAGCAAAGTGGAAACCGAGTCTGTAAAAGAGGGCTCGGAGATTAAGGACGGCGATTGCACAATGGTGGCAGGATGAATCGTGGTTGTGACGTCACCGCTGAGGACCACCAGGGGCTTTATTTCTGAAGGCTTTGTGGAGTTCACGGAGACAACAGCAGCAGTGGTGCTGACTGCAAGACCGCCGCAGGTCCCCTGACCGCCTGTCTGCAAAACCCCCACTGACGTGAAGTCCCCATTATGACGGACGAAGGAGGGGGACTGCGGAGTCGGTGGTTTCTTGACCAAAGGACCAGACAGAGAAGAAACAGAAGTTCCGCTTTTGTTTTTTTTGACATTGAGGTTCTGGGAGCCGACTGTGTCACTGAGAGTGGCGTCCATCAACTGCAAAAACACGAGAAGAGAACAGGTTTCAGAGCTTACAGGGTTCTACAGAGACAGGTGCCTTAATGGATGTAACAGTGTTATAAGCTACAGGTAAGATTCAGGAACATAAAGACACAAAAAAGAAGAGTCTCCAAAGTCAGGACTGTCAGATTGTTTAGAAGGATGAAGCTAACGCCCTTTCACTGTAAAAGTAGTGTGTGCACACGGCTTTCTTTTTTTACACATGGGCAAAACTGCTAATAGGCAACTGAGTTGTTCGATGGCTGAGTGCTACTCTAACAGAAATGAGACAGAGTTTTTTTGTTGAGATGGCAGATTACGTTGGCCTAAAGGCAGTAATACCACCGGTCGTCACTGGACTCTACACCAGGATTCCAGATGTACAGTTCTCACCACTGCTGATTAGAACCAAAGCCCATATAAATGTGGGTCAAATGCAAGTACATTTGGGTCCAAATGCTGATTATACTCATCCCCTATCAATTAAAAGAGCTTGATATTGCCCACTCCAGGTTGGTGGAGAAGTTCTGTCTCAGGTGGAGTTTAGGTATCTCAAGGTCTTGTTCACGAGTGAGGGAAGGAGGAAGCGTGAGATTGACAGGCGGATCAGCGCAGCTTCTGCAGTTATACAGCCGGTGTTCCAAACATGGCGAAGCTCTCGATTTACCGGTCAGTCTACAGTCCTACTCTCACCTAGTCAAGAACTTTGGGTAATGACTGAAAAAACAAGATCATGGATACGAGCGGCCAAAATGAGTTTCCTCGGAAGAGACTATGTGACTATGTCTCTCGGCTGGTCTGGAAGCACCTCAGAATGCTCCCCAATGAACTGGAGGAAGCATCTGCGGGGGAAGGGGCTCTACTTAGGCTGTTGCCACCACGACCAGGTTCCGGACAGAGCGGGAGAAGACGAGACGGGATGAGCAGGTGTTAACAGGTTTTTTGGGCCGACGGGAAAAGGGTTAGAGGATAAACTTATATCAGAACAAGTCAAAAGAAGCATCCTGAGGAGGAAGTGGCCACTAAGAACACGTAAAACCATTTCACTTAACGGTGAAAACATGTCACCTTACATCAAAGAACTCCCAGGACGTTTTGGTATGGCCTGTCTCACGGCTGCGATCTTTAACTCTCTTGTACGTGACAATGAGGTTGTTCCACTTGCGACGGATCTTCTCCACAGGAAGCATGTACCCTTTGGAGGCCAGCTCTTCCTGGACGCTCTGGAAGAGCTGCGAGCGCTCCCGTGTCTTGTACAGACCCCAGCGGCGCCCGACAGCCTCGATGAGACACAGAACAACCTTGGAGGAGAAGTCTGGGCCAGAGGGAAGCACCATCTCTGCGTGAGCTGAGGTCACCGCTGAAGCTGAAACAGAAGTCAGAGCCATGAAACGTTTAAATTAATGAGGCTTTCACAGTCGCTAAAGTAGTCCCCCGCTGTTGCAAACAGAACTTCTCTGTACCAGGTGGAACTTAATCTTTGACATCAAAGTTTGACATCAAATAAGACGGTTCCTGTTAAGACACCTGCAGATATTTCAACGCCTGTCACCTGTCTGCTGATGTTACCAAGATGATACAACTATCATAAGTCATAATGGGTGATCTATGTGGTCACTGGTTGGCTGTTTATAGGGTCTTATGTCCCCTGATAGTGGTTATCTTGCTATTTTATGCTAAGTATTTCAAATCTTGAGGATGCAGTTGTAGAAAAATCTTCTATGTTTCTTGATAGCCACCGTATTATGTCCAACATCCAGGATTACTGCCTTTGATATCGGCAAATACTAAATAACAGACGGACTCTTTGGACTTCTCCAGAAACAGCAAAATTTGCAATTTTCTTGTGCTTTGGAATCTTGTGAGAAGATAATGGAGAATTTTTAATGATTCATTTAATTTGCAATGCAATGAAATTGGGTGAAAAGTGACAACTGCATTCTGGGATATAAAGGCTTGCATTGCGCCCACATGTGCTTTTGCATTTTGCCCCGGACGAGGAGGAGAACACTCAACCGAATCCTCTTCTGATGAAGGACTCACCTGGAGCTATCTTCAGGTAAGTCTTCTCGTCTCCAGATGTTGTAAAGTAGCGTTCGGTACTCACGGGGTCTAACAGGAAAACACATTTGTATCATTCTGAGCTCAGTTCATTTTGATTCAGGAAGCACTAATTCACAATAAAACCACAGATTTGCACCCAAACAGTGACTCTTATCTCCAGAGATTAAGAAAAGCAAACCCAAAACACTCACACAGCAGCACAGGAGTGCTTGTTGTGACTGTTTGCAGCTCCTCTGCAGTCTGATCCCCTCCTCCTCCTCCTCCTCCTCCTCCTCCTCCGCATGCGGTATCTCCACAGGGCGCAGGCGAGTCCTGACTGCCCAGAACCAGCGCAGATGAGCTCTCATCCGCAGCTTCGCTCTTCACATGCTTAATTGCGACTTGCAGGTTTTCCTCCATGGCTCGCCACACACGCACGCACGCACAGTCGACGAGAGCGAGCGTGCGCCGTGTGCGCAGCGCAGACGTCGACAACTGCGGGCAAAGTTTGGAGATCGCAGAGCACTTCAACCTGGGTTTCCAGCCAGCGCGGACGCCAGTAAAAACATGGCGCCCCCACCCGCACTTTTCACGACCCCGCCGCTGCCCCCACAGTCTGCTTTTATTGTGGCGCTGCTGCAAAAGGACAGAGAAATGGCTGCGCTGTCCACCTCAGACCGCGGATGCGCAGAGCGGCTGCGCAGCTCTCAGCACAGATCTGCTGCTGGCGACTGTGACGTCAGCCGAACCGTGTTATAAAATCTTTCATTTGTTGCTTCGCTATTTTAACCAATTAGACAGCTAAAAACACCGTGAAATTGACGTTTCTAATGTGGTTATATATGTATGGTTTGCTGTTTCTTTAGTTGCTGTCACCTCTGACCCCACTAAACAGTTTTAGATCTAATTCTTCAGGGTAACAAAGCATCAGAAATGGGTTTGCATGTATGATGCACATGTCTGTTCCTCTCTTCTTCTCTTTACCATCAGCAGGAGGGTATATCTATGAGCCTGGGCCTGTGAGAACTATTGGAGATGGCCTGATTGGTGACTAGAAATTACATTTAAATGTAAAAATCAGATTAAAGAAGTTAATCAAAGGAATGAAAAAAGAGTCAGATAATATATACATATATATATTAAACTGCAGATACCATCTTTTACATTGGTTCAGAATGCGTACAAATTCATTAAAAACCAAACAAGGATGGTCACGGACATGACAACAACACTGAAAAGCCGGTTCAGGATCAAGATATTACATGAAATTATCCCTGACATCATCATAGATAACATTATCGGTGATTAAAATATGCAGAGGAGGCCCTGAAAGACAGAAACTTGGAAGCAACATACTCAAATCTACCCAAATCTATTAAAAAAATTGACTTGAGAACACTATTTTAATTTACATGAAATTTTCAGACATTGTTGAACATATATTTGTATTCTTGTTAAATACCCAGTGAGAACTGTAAAATGCTGTCTAGCCACTTTGTACCTCTCCTCCCGACCAATCCCATGACACCTTTTTAACACCTCATCTCTGCACGCTTGGGCGTGATTCCGTTAAAGTGGAACGGTTTGTCACTTTTTACACACACACTGGTAAAAATGTGTTGGAAAACTGAGGTTATAGTTCATCCGACGATGTGGAACACGTTCTTAAAATCTTCATCGAACACTTTCTTGAGTCTGTTGCCCATGGCGATGAGTTCGTCAGCCTGTAACACAAGAGCACAGCTCTGAGACCCGAACAGCCCTGAACGGTAACAGCTTTCCTACCTGGTGTGGCGAGGCGCTGTTGGCGAAAATGAGCTCGACCTCAGACACGAACTGGCCGACGGTCTCGTAAAACCGAAACTGGAGCTTCTCTGCGATGATGCCCAGCATCCTTCTTAGCTCCGTGAAGACGGCGGACTCGTCTGGCTGCGGGCGAGAAAAGCGAGGAAATACTCAAACAGGCCTGAAGGTGGGGCTAATGCTCCGATGGACACAACCAAGGACACTCACGGAGGCGCTGGAGCTGGGAGCCTCCGGGAGTTCTTCGGCGGCGCTCAGACGCAGGAGGAGATAATGACATTCCTGTGGATGACAGAGGAGACAGTGAGGCCGCAAGAGGACTGTGACAAAAGCGAGCGTGGCGGCGGCCTCACCAGCAGGTGCTGAGATAGTTGGAGCGACATGGCTTCTTCTCTGCTCTGCTCCTCCTGGTAAAAGCACTCCTCGTTGCTTTTATATACGCAGAAGGTGCACAGCCACTGACCTCTGTCCCTTCCCACAAACACAACACAAATCTGTTAAAGCTCCGCCGTGTAGACGCGCACATTTACTCAGAGGCGACAAGTCAACGTGGGTCGTTTATCGGTCCGTCCACAGGACGAACCGGGCCAGAGCTCACCCGCAATCTGCATCCTCCACGTACGGTAGGTGACACGTCTTGTGGAAGGAGCGGGGGCATTTGTCGCACAACACCAAGCGGTCCTCATCGCTCTTACACACCCAGCACTCGTCGTCGTTCCTCTCATTCTCCTGAGGGAGCAGGCACAGGTTCTGAATGCTGGCTGTCCAGGCGGGGCAGGAAGGAACGCGCAAAAACACTTACCAGGTCATCATCATTCGGATTGCATAGAGGGCAGTTACACTTGAGAAAATGGATCCTCAGGGTTTTGTCCTGAAAGAGACAGATTTGCAGGTTCACGCCTCTTTTTTGTGACTTGCACACTTAAAGGGGACATATGCAAAACTCAGTGCTTTAAAAACATTTGTGTAGCCCCCGGTCTTTTCAGACAAAGTGCATCACTAACATTTCATTTAGATATCAGGGATGCTAAGTTGCATGAAAACGGCATATTTCCCGTTAATTTATCCTTGCTATTAGAGATTGCATGTCTCTTCTCACAGCGCAGTAAATGCTGGGGCAGACAAACAAAAGTGTACACAAATGTGGAGGCCAGGTCATAGGAGGTCCCTATAAAGTGTATAAAATAAATGCCTGCTTAATGTGGTCGATAATAGTAGCAGCACCATTGGCTGTGACAGCTGTGATTAGGGACTGAACAAACTTACATTTGGACATTTTTAATAAAGCAAAAGACATGACACAAAAGTAGAAATACTTGTTTTGCTGAAGTTAGCTACGGACACTAAACTCAAATACTGCCTCAATAATGTAGTCTTCAAACCTAAAACGCACATTACATAAACCATTATTCTAAATTGACGTGGATGCCGTGGTAGCATACACCGTTACCTTTATGAGGTAAGCGAGCGGTTTCCCCTCCCACCGAATGTCTCTCCTCCAGGATGTGTTTGTCTGGCCCAGTGACGCCTCCACAAACTCTATCGGCGTCATCCATCTTGTCGCAGTGCGAATACATTTCCCACAAGTCCCTGGTGGTGAAAGAAAAACATTATGGCTGACGCCATATTGGAGGCCCGACGGTCAACCAGACCGCTCATCTCTCCCTGAGTGGTCTGAGTGGTAAGCAAATGGGTGGCTAAATGAGCCCGCTAGTGTTAGCATTAGCTATTGGGAAAAACTGCCAAACAAGAGCGGCTTTTATGGATCAACAGCCTGTGCAGCAATGTACAACTTTTCTTTTTTTACCTGAGGCAAATCGTTTCTTATGCAAGGCCCCAAAGGAAATTCCGCAGGCAACTTTGAACACGGTGTTGCAAACATCAGGGGAACCTTCTGGTTCCTGCTCCGCCTGTTCATTTAGCTCGCCCTCTGTAAGGGAGGCACGGTGAGTTACCAGGACAGGAAACCATTATCAGGTTGTAGAGTCATAAAGTCAAAATAAAGATGCACAATGTGACGGTTCCAACGCTTCATGATCGATATGGAGGTCGGAGCAAGTAAAGAAGCAAATCAAAGGCAAATTTCAAAGTACTACTTATTAAAAAAAGAGAAATATTTATTTTGATTATCCCAAGGCTGTTTTTTGGCATAAAACAAGACTCTAGAAGTCAATTGTACCACCACCACATCTCAGGTAGCGTGCAACCCGTCAGGGCAGCCAGAAGCACCTGTGGACGAGGATTCCGGGTCTCCGCTTGTTGACGGCTGTTTGTCCGCGTTGGACTTTTCACCTCCGCTTTCATCTTCATCATCTTCACTCCCAAAACAAAACAGAGAGATCTCAGTCATCGCAGTTGTGCTGCATCCGCAGGCACCCGATGCTATTTCACCTCATATTTAAACAGGATTCACATCAGTTCAACAAACCTGAGAGTATTCTGAACAGAGACTTCCTGGCCTACAGGAGAGGACAAATAAAACAGAGTCAGAGGGGACAAAAAAAGCCAAATTCCAGTTGACACGTCCACCATTCTCACCTTTACGGTCCGGCCTCGGAACCTGGTGGACTTCAGGTGACCCTCCTGTGATTTAGTCCAAGAAAGGACAAGTAGATTTACTAGGGCGGCAAAGAGAGCATGAGCAGGCACACACACGTGCACACACACTCGTGGAAATTCCCATCCCACAAACTCAAAAAGGAAAAGCTGTAAACCTGGATGAGTTTTCCCAGCGGGGTGCCCCTGCACTGAATCGTCAGCTTCCAGTTCCTGCATCTCTGCTTTCCGGCAAACCTCTCAAATTCCGTGGGAGAGAACCACTGTCCGCTGACCATGATGCACTTCAGCCCTGATGGCCGGGACCAGAGGAAACATGCTTAGTTCTCACTATCACTGTTTTCCATAAGAGATTTCCGTAATCAGGAGTTCCGGTGACCTTGAGCCATTCGTTTTCTGTCCAGAAGACCATTCTTCTCTCCACACCTCACAGGCAGCTGCACCTCGCAGATGGGCCACCTCCAGATTTCAGTTTTCTCTCCTTTTTTTAGGGGAGAATCTAAACAGAACAACAAAATGAACAGCAAGGATCGTGTTTTAGCCACCTGTTTTATATTAAGGTAAGTTTGTTGACAGTGGACTCACAATAAGTCTAAACAGAACAACAAAATGAACAGCAAGGATCAAGTTTTAGCCACCTGTTTTATATTAGGTAAGTTTGTTGACAGTGGACTCACAATAAGTCAGTTTCCTGGACTTCCTCCTCTGACCTGGCGTCTCCCCACACGAAGCTTTGGTCTGTTTGTCTTCATCCTCCTCACACTTGCTTCCTTTCAGCTTTCTCCTCTTCCTTTTTGCTGGGGTGGCGTTAGTCTCCTCCTTTTCCTCACTTCCTGAAAGCGCCTTCAATCTTCCATCTCTCGCTTCTGATTCCACTTCGTTTTCAATATGAAAAGATGTTAATGACTGGTTACTTCCTGGCCCTGTCAGATCGATTACAGCCGTTTTGATTATTGCCACTGCTTGATTATTGACATTAGGACACCTGATTCTGTTTTCATTGACATTTAATGTAATTATTCTCATAATTAGCTTGTGTCCGTAACTGTAAGATGATATTTCTCTTCATGGTTTGTTCTAAATAGACAGTTTTCCGCCTTTAGACCAAACCCAACATGTTTGATCGGTGCTTTAGTCACTTCAGAGGCTAATGCAAACTTTAATGACCTAGCAAACGAAATCATTTTAGCGGTTTTTGGGATAAATCGAAAATTTAAAGTCAAATCTGGTCAAATCAATCAAATCTAGCGGCTCCCGTCTCCAGACTCATCTTGCGTGAGACCAGCCAGGGTCACGATTCAACAATGAAACACAAGTTTGGGTCCAACTCCGGGTCGGGAACCCACAATTCCATCCTGTAAAATGTGTGTTCCATCATGTGCAGAGTGTAAACACTGACCGTCCATGAGGCTGTAGTGCAGCTTTCTCAGGGTGTGGTATTGGTTCATGAGGAGCTCCACGAAGGCCGCCCTCCAGAATGTGCTGATCAGCTGAGGCTGATTCACCTCCAGCCAGTCCAGGAACTCATAAACAGCTTTCTTCAATTTATCTTTACTCTTCATGCGACTCATCTTCTACAGGGACAGAGAATCAATAAATCCCAAGCTTAAGTGTTTCTTATTGAAAGCCATGGCTGCCAATGATTAAGCAACGAGTGTTCCCTTCCTGACCCTGGAGCATAAATGCGTTATAACCAACGTATTAAACGTAATAAGAAAAGTCGACCCTTCTTTACCTGGTATCTGTCCTCCGGGAGCAGGTCGTGGTCCCTCAGCTGGGTCAGGAAAGTGAGCGGTTTCTCCATGCACGCCATCGCAGTTTTGTGACTGTGGAAAAACTGCAGCAGATCGGCATTTCCCAAGGCTTCTATCGGGTCCATCCTCAAATTATTGTGGAGAAAAACAAACAACAGAAGCGCAACAGAAATCACCAGATGACTTCAAAGTCCGTCTCTATTTCTCTTCCATACCGGAAGCTTCTAGCGAATCCACAGAAGCGCCAAAAATGTTCCATCCTGTCGTTTAGTGACGAAATCGAAAGTGAAATAGTTGTCGCGGTAGTTCGCATCAGTGCCGACAGGGGGAGACATTCGTCTGTGAATGTCTTTTTAATGTCCCCCACAAATACTTATCTTGGAGACTACAGACGAACTAAAATTGTTGTTGAATATTTTGAGAGGTTCAGTATTTACATGTTTAATAGATAGCGTCACCTATAATTGATCATTTTTTCAGTATGAGAACTAAATGCTCAAGTCTCAGTGATTCTTTCTAAAGCTTCCACAGTCGTAACCTCTGGATTTGAACTACTTGTGGGCAGGAAGTGGAAAAATTGCTCTTGTTGCCTCGCAGCTGCCGTTAATCACCAAGATTTGAGGTCAGCTATTGAAGTCTTGGAACCTGCATTCTCACCACAAAATCTTACTCACTTCCTCCTTTCCTGTTGATTGAGAATGAAAATACAAACAGTCCTGATGCATAAAACAAACATAATTTATTGTCATTTGTTTTTCCCGTCAGGCTGTTGATTTTGGTCTTCTTCATACTTTCCCAGGTCATCATAAATGACATCCTGGTGCTGATGCTGACACGTCCGCACCACCTGCAGGACGGTTGCCAGGCGCCGGTCCAGAGCAGACAGGTGTGGCTCAGAGAGGAGGGGGGCCACGGCCGCTAGAGGATCCCGAGCAAGGGACGCCCGCATCATATCGCTCAGCCTGGAGTCAGGGAGGGACAGGAGACGCAGGCGGAGGAGGGTGGAGCGGCGGATCCTGTACGGCACATGGAGGGCACATGAAGGCGTGAAGTGGTTTAAAGTTTAACGGGTTTGCCTTTAAAACACCGGGAAACACCGGTTCTTGCTTTATGTACCTGCAGCATTGCTGCAAAGGAGCAAGTATGGACGGCTCATCCTGAGAGTGACGGCCAAACCTGAAAAGAAGGACACCGTAAGTGTAAACCTTGTTAAAACGGAGTCTGAGCTGTCAGAATCAACACTTCTTCACGGTACTCACGCGCGGCCGTGATCAAGATGCACCAGAAAGGTGTCGTTCCCAAATTTTTCAAATGTCTCATAGTGATGTCTGTCCATGTTGCCTTTAAAAGGAAACCATTGTTATTCTGCCATCATCACGACAAGCAAGCACACGTGTTGGTGCGCGCTACTGACTCATGAGGAAGTCCAGCACGGCCATGTCTATGAGATCCACCAGCCTGGTGCCGCGGTTGTACGGTGGTGTCTGCTTCACTGTGTCACAATAGGCTGGCACCTTCTCCCACCTGAGACAACAGGTGTGTGTGTGTGTTTATTGTCTCTGTGTGTAGTCATTGCTTCAGCCCCATGGCTTCAGATGGAGGGATGGATGCCTGAAATGGGCCCACTATTGTATTAGTTCTCTTCCACTTGTTCGGTTTTACCAGCAGAGGGCAGTAAAGGCCCATAACCGGACACATCCCGGATGTCTGCTACTAAACCAAGGTAGAAACTTCAATAGCAACAGAAGTATTTCCTTGTTTACATTTAAATCAAATGCATTCTTATCCTTCAGATTCCCTGCCGGTTCATCCAGAGGACGGCATTTTTGCCATTATTATTAAGTTCATGAATTCATAGTGCGGGCAGCTTGGACAATGAAATAATCCCTGCGGGTTGACACAACGTTCAGTTCTGGTGTTGGCATTTTTAATCAGATCACTGAAGACAATCGGTGTACCTACTGAGCCAGCTTGGTTCGGCTGTAGGAGCGTTTCCACGGTGACCTCCAGGACCTGCGCGGAGCCAGGGTGAGGTCAGGTAGCATGGCAGCCAGGGAGACCTCCAGCAGGTGCGGCCGGCCACAGACCGGGTGCTCCGTGGAGCAGTAGTATTCGCACTGGCCGTAGAAACACACGTTCCCCGCTACAGGCGAAACAGCAGGTGTGAGGCAGGGTTGGTGTATTTGGTCACTGTGCACATGCAGGCGAGCGCAGGAGCAGCCACACACTGACCCGGGGAGGTGAAGAAGGTCTTCATCAGCTTGTGGTCTGTGGTGATCTCCCTGATCTCTGTGGTGACATTGATAAGTCGACCCACCACCGGAGGGACCCTGTGGAAGCCCAACAACCTGACGCAGAAAGAAGGGAAGGTGCAGGATCAGGCCGCAGGGAGTTTTTTTATTTAATTCAAGCTCTATAAATCCATTAACCCCCCCAGCCTCCGTTCTACCTGTCCAGGTGAAAGGCTGCGATCTCCGCATTGTGCCTTTCAAAGTCGGAGAAGTAGAAGAGGTTTACATCCGTCTCTGCCTGTCTGGACTGTCTACTCCGGAAAAAACACACAGGCATGAGCACAGACACAGATGGATGCCTGGGGATAAAAGCAAACGCTGCTGTTGTAAAGCGCTCCTACTTCATGGGTTTGAGCAGAGCTTGTCCGTGGTTCGGGAAGGACATGAGCAGTTTCAGCTGGGTACCTCCTGTCTTTTGGACTGGAAAATATGTGGTATCCACACACACTTACACTCATTTCAAGGCATTCAAGGTGTCTGATGAAGGAGAAATCATCCGTATGTGTCGCGACATTTATGTGTGTTAACTGGGATTAGAGCTTCATCTGCGCCACACACCACAAATCCAGAGCCGAGCTGTCTGAGACAGTAGGGACGTGTCGAACGTGCACGAGCCGTCTACCTCTGTTTAATTTAGATTTTGCATACTGTTGCTGTTGGTTATTTACTTCCAGATACACCAGGATCCACCATCTGCTCTGCATTTCTATGAATCTACCCCTGGAGTTGTAAATATGAACCCTGGCACAGTGGAGTGAGCCTGGCCTCTGGCTCTCTTTCACATGTGCTTGTTTGTTTTAAAGCGACGAGGGTTGGCATCGGCGTTTGTGTCTGATCTACATGATCTAACCTGAACAAACACCGGTGCTGTAGCGGTGATCCAGAGTACAGATCACTGGCGGTGCCATTTCACCTGTGGGAGACTGTTAACCCGCCCGGATGGAGCGTAAAATAAGCAAAAGAGGGATTTGAGGATTGTGTGGGAGAGTGAGAACTCGCTCACCCGCGTTGAGGATCCGCTGCGTCGCCAGGTAGTGAGTCAGCTGATCCAGGTTGGGATCCCTCCTGTCGTACAGCTCCCAGCGAGTGATCCCCAGGTGGAAGCGCAGCCAGGGAGGGTGCGTGTCCACGTCGTTCGTCCAGTCCATCTTGTCGTAGCCTTCCTCCTCACTGGCGCTCCACCTGCAGGGTAAAGACAAGAGGAGACAAATCCAGGTTTACGGTCTCTTTTCATCGAAACATCAACCCTCACGAGGCAACATTTTAGCAGCCGATTTCACAGTTCCTGGCCGGGATGTTTCAGAATGACAAAATCAACTGCAGAACTCCTGGGAAGCTCTGAGAGGGACAAAAAAATGTCTCAAGGAGGCCATCTTTGCTGAGGGCACAACCTTAGAGCTACTTCCTTCCATGATATATAAATATTTGTCGTCCAGGAGGGGCTCAGAGAAGGGGGATGTCCCCTTCATGGAGAGGAGCCAGTTGAGGTGCTTGAGCATCAAGGACGCCTCCCTGGTGAGGTTTTCCAGGCACGTCCCAACAGAACAAGGGCCCATGGAAGACTCAGAACACGCTGGAGGGACTATGTCTCCCAGCTGACTTGGAAGAGCCTCAGGATCCTCCCCAGGATAAGCGGTAGAAGATGGATGGGTTGGATTTGAGAGCTTTTATATCTTACACTGCCATGTCAAGAACAATCTATGAAAAACCCAAACCGGGGCTGCTGGAAGAAACATCTCCATTCCTGTGGAGCATGGTTAGAGCATGTAATAGCCTTGATAAGATTTCCCTAGTGGTGACATGGCGACGGTCCACTGCTGTGTGAAACTCCTTTTATATTGTCAAAAACATTCCACTCACCACTCACTGTCAGCACTGATGGCCTCCTCTTCCTCATATTCTTCATGTTCTCCGTCCTCTGTTTGTTCGCTGGTCCTCACCCGAAGGAGCCAATCATCTTCCTGCAGTGGGGGGCGTGGCAGGTTGTACAGCGGGTGTCTGAACAGCGCCTCGAGCCTTGCGCGACCCTTCACCTCCTGCGCTGCTCTTCCACCTCCAGTTAATTTCTTTTCACTCCCGCTGAAGGAGTCTTCGCCAGCCGGACGTGAGCTCTGGACCTTCCTTTGGGGACGCCCTGCATCCAGGGGACTTGGGTGGGAACCATGCTGCACAGGATCTGTGTCCTGGGTGGAGGAAGATGGAGGGAGGACGCATGCAGTTTGGAGGATGGAGAGGCAGAAAAAGGCCAGGAGGAGGTGGAGGGCGAGGGACAGGCAGGCCAGACTCAGGTAGATGGAGCGAGTGGATTTAGCCAGGTTCAGCCTTCTCATTCTGGAGGGAAACAGGCTGCAAATGGAGACCGGCGACAATGAGAGGAGGAGCTTCACACTGTTAGCTTCTACGTGACAATCCTACAGTTGAGTCGCTCAACATTTTCATGCTGAAGCTTCTTTAGCAGACTTGGGCCATCATAGAAGTGTTTGGATATACTGTCAGTGAAATGCTACACAGGTATGTAACCTACCATAAAGTCAGTTCAGAGCAGTGCTGCATTCATGAGCCACACTGCAGCAAACTTAATCAGAGTCCTGTCACATAATCATTCTCCTCTGAGCCGCAAAGAACAGGATACCAAGAAAATCAATCCATTATTGAGTAGCTCCCATATTCCCTGTGAGGACGGGCAGGAATTACTTACATCTCTTCCCCTTCAAGTCCTTTTAATTACCAGTCTCCACGGTGCTCCGCAGCTAACGAGGCAGATCTTCAGTGTGGTTGGATGTTTGTCCTGTTTGTGTGTTATCTGATGTGTTGCGGTGACCCGTGTCTGCGTGACCCACAGCGAGGAGGAAGGCAGCGAGGATATGAACTTTTAGTTTGCCCGGATCAATACGGGCGGCTGATATTTATGACAGTACTGGTGCAGCGCAGCCAGGGAGCAGACATTTTGGGGGGTTTTTTGTCTTGAAAGATTTTTCTTCTGTTGTGTTTATGCTCTTTGGGCTTTAAAAGCTGATTTTGTCTTCATTTCCTTTTAATGAGCCCCAGGAAGCATCACCTGCCTACTGTTCTGCTAGCACCTGGCAGCAAAGCACATCACTCCTGACGGATCGATCCGCGTTTAATCAACGCTTCCTGTTAACAACGCTTTGTCTTTAAATATGTCCCTGCTTTTCTCCCAGCCCCTTCTCTAACGCACCATTGTAACTTCAAATCTAGTGTTTTTCTTTCTCTTCCTAACAGGGTTTTTTTTTTTTACATTTACAATTAGTAATGTAAAATCGGTAAATGTAAAAAACCAACTACAGACGCGGTAGGAGTAGAAAGCACCAGTGTTTGTTAGCTGTGGTCTGATCTCAAACTCACGAGAACATTCCCCAACAAATGTGATTAAAACGCAAACGCTTGGACAGATGGTATGGGGTAAGGTGGTGGTTCTGAACAGGGGGGCTATTCTATTCGTAGTCATAGAGGGCACAGCCTGACTACAGGCGATCATTACTGGGAATAAAGAGCTTTTCTCGTGCAGGTGCAGGGATGTGACCACCAGCAGTTTCACAGGTGACATCATGAAACCAGAGGTTCCTGCTCATGCAGCATCACGACCCTGCCTGATAAAAGAGGAGTAAATTGGCTTTTAATCTTCAAATTTCTTCCTATTTTTATTTAAAGAGGGAGGGTTTAATGACATTTCCTGCAGCCTACCACTAGGGGATGGGTGAGTTCCTTTAACGTTGCTTTTTGATTACTATTACGCTGTCACAACAAGCAACAGAGCGCTCACTCTGCTGCATATTTCAAGTACCAACCATTTGGCATCAGTGACTTTGTTATTTCATCCTTTGTTCTACACCTGTATTTTTCTTCCTCCCGGTTATTCAGGTTTTCAGGTTTATTGGTTGAAAAGGCTGCTCAGTCCATCCAGACTTTGTTATACTTTTGCTCTGTATTTATAATTTATTGCATTGGTAAACATAACAAGACACGTTCTACGTTGCAACCAATTCCCCTCCTCTTTATTGCCTTCTTTGTGATTCGCATGCACATAAAACATCACAGCAGAGCAACAAGAGCAAAGCTTTGAAGCTCCATTTCCTCTCAGCTTTTAATGCGGGTTGCTTGGAAACAACCTAGAATTTGGCGGCTAATTGGAGTGTGTGTTTGTGTGTGAGCCTTCGTTCAGCCCGCAGGTGGACGGACACTCAGCACATTCAGGATAATGAGGGAACGTGACTACCGGATCACTTCAGTCGCATTAGTGCCGGGATGGGATCATGTGACTGGACCAGCTCATGTGATTTGTGTGTTTGTTTTTAATGAGCTCATTAATAACTGATTTCTAAGTAATTAGGGTGAGTATGAGTACTGTTCACAGGGGATATCTACAACTATAATACTGGTGTGTGTGTGTGTGTGTGTGTGTGTGTGTGTGTGTGTGTGTGTGTGTGTGTGTGTGTGTGTGTGTGTGTGTGTGAAGGGTTTCATCATGTGTTGCCTGGCGTTTGATGTGTTGTGAAAGCTCCCTGGTCTTTCACTGATCCTCCATCCTCTCTTCGTCTCAGGCTCTGTCACGGCTCGTCTCTCCCTCTCTTTCCTCACACCTGCTCACTTCCTTCTTTATTCCTCCCCTCACTTTCCACCCACTCCCTCTCCACCTCCCCCACGACCCTTTTTCCAGAGACCTGGAATCTTTGAAAGCATCCACTCCTGTGGCTCCGACTGCTGCTCCCACACTCCTGGTATGGATGGCCATGAATATTTCATCCGGGGTGGAGAAGGAGAGAGGATTTGTTTTCTAAAAAAAACATTCTAAAAAAAAATAATAAAAAAGGTGGGTGAGATGAGCAACAATGTGCAGGGTGAGAAGGTAACGGAACAGTGAGAGCGAGAGATATAAAAACAGAAGAAGCAGGTTTACTAGTTTGATCACAGAGGTGGAATATCAGAGTTAAACCCGCAATAATTCTGATCATTAACTTATTTCCATTTGTCCTCCAGGCGCCTCTGTCCTCTCTCTCTTATCAATAATCTCTCTAGCTGCTTATTCAAAACTATAATTGCATTAGTTAGCTGGGAAAATGTATGTTGATTGGCCAGATGCCTCATAAAAGCCTGACGCCTGCAATTTTTTATAGGCTTCAATGCCAGAGATTTGCCAGATGGACTGAGGCCGACGCCCCCGGCCCTTTTAGTCCTACGCACTCCAGAGAAAATCCGAGGCGCAGGGCAAAATGCAAAATTTACATTTCTGTTTCTGCACATCTGTGGCGCTCAGAACGATGTTTTGAAATTGAGGAAGTCACAGATTCCAGACGTTGTTTAATGCATGGCCCCGGCGCCAAAGGCTCCGCAGTTCCTCCCAGGCTAACACACAGTGTTAGCATCCGGCGTTAACTGGCATCATTGGGAAACGTCAGGTGTGTTTTACACTCTGGGTGAAGTCAGGTGGACAGTCAGACTCATGTAATGCGGAAATGCGAAGGAAAGAGCGGTTTCATGCAGTCCTAAAGTTGTGCAAACATCGTAACCAGTCATGCTCCTGTGGTGGAGCTCCCAGTACCAACACTGGTGCTCTCAACTATACAGCTGTGAAACATGCTGTGGATCTTTGCCGAAGCGTGCTGAATTCCGGAGGCTTCCCGGGTCACCACACCAACCACCTCCTTCCTGGAAGATGTTCCATCACCACCAGAGATGTGCTCCATCACCAAGGCATCAGCTGAGAACTTCAGGGTTGATGGGAGGTGAGCCAGAGTTCTGTTTTAGGGATAAGTCCCAAGTTTTCTGCAGGTCTCTTACCCGATTTAGTGAGAGGTTGATGTGGATGGCTGTGGAGATGGTGTAATATTTGGATCTGACGCAGAGGTAGGTGCCCTGCTGAGGGTCCATGGTGAATGTGGGACAGAACCACCCTCTCAAAATGGTAATGCTGGAGTGGCCTGTAGTCATTCCCTGGGGTCTTTGTGGGTCCAGGTCGAGGGAGAAGGTCGGGAAGAGAGAGGAGAGCACATCAGCCAGCAGTGAGGACCTGCTCTGAGAGTGACCCAGCAGTGACCTTTTTTGTTACACAAGGTCTTTATATTACCGAGTCTACCTGACATCAGGAGTTCAGTCACCTGTGCAAAGATAGGGGAAGATGGAATAAATCAGTACGCCAGGCAGCAGCACATAGCCTGACATTCCCAGGCTGAGCTGGTGCACACGGAGATTTTATCTGTCCGTCATTATTGTGATTCTGTTGCTCGACGTTCCTCTTCCTACACACACGGAGTAGAATTTGAGTTTTTGCTTCATCTCTTTAAATGAAAGAGACACTATCTGACCAAACATGGTAAAGTTAATTATGTGTCCGCGTTACTCTACCACCTGGTGTAGGTTTAGATTGCAGGGTCAGGAAATATAAATATAATTAATTAAATATAATGTGATTAACTGACACTTAAACAAACAACCCCCCCCCCCCCCCCCCCCCCCCCCCCAAAAACTAATTCGAATTACAGTTATTTGCCTTTCTTAAAGTGACAGTCAAATAGGGACTTATCCTGTGGGCTCAGATTATTACACGCGACCAAAGAGGAGGGGTCTGAGGTCATCACATCGCACAGACAGAGCCTTCGGTGTGGGAAAGTAAAAATGCGGCAAGTCTTTGAAATGAAAAGCTTTTGGTATGGAGACATGGACGAGACGGTTAAGATGCATCTTTGTTCTGGAGCAGGCATATAGACTTTAATCCCATCACTCACAATGGAGACGCTAGAATGTGCATAGAATGCAGGAGAGGAGTGAGTTATACAGAAACAATGGTTACAAAATGTTCAAAAGCACAATTGCAGTAAGAAATCCACCTGGCGGGCCTCGCCAGCTTTGCATCATCCTAAAATGGAATTATTGTTCCCTATATTCCCAAGTTACCCATGATCAGCAGGTGCCGTGTGTCCTGAATAAATATGCTACACATGCTGCATATGTAGGACGTCTGAAGTGAAGTGCTGCATCTGAAGCAGCTCCCACCAACACTTCTTACTGTTTTTTTATAATCTTTACAGTAGAGCCATTCTATATTTGATCATTTAACACCCACAGGACACAGGAGAGGCTTTGTGTGTGTGTGTGTGTGTGTGTGTGTGTGTGTGTGTGTGTGTGTGTGTGTGTGTGTGTGTGTGTGTGTCCCTCTCCCAATGGCACTGGAAGCTCTCTGAGAACACTGTTGTGTCATTTGTAAAATATTTGGCGTAACATACATAGAAATTGAATGAATTTTTAAACAGGTCTAAGCCCCCCACCACCA
This sequence comes from Takifugu flavidus, assembly GCF_003711565.1. Lineage (NCBI taxonomy): Eukaryota > Metazoa > Chordata > Actinopteri > Tetraodontiformes > Tetraodontidae > Takifugu > Takifugu flavidus. The sequence goes on along the minus strand of NC_079537.1, from coordinate 4,229,096 downwards.
CCACCACCACCACCACCACCACCACCACCACACACACACACACACACACACACACACACACTCTTAAATCTAATCTAGGACTAGAGGGTGACTGGGTGCACCATACATTCATATTTCAGTTGCAGAAAGCTAGCTGCAGGGCATTTACTTTTAGCCTGAACTCTCTCTCTCTCTCTCTCTCTCTCTTGCTCTCTCTCTCTCTCTCTCTCACACACACACACACACACACACACACACTCACTCTGTTTGTGTGTTATGCCAAAAGAACTTCTACTCACATGTGTGTGTGACCAAGTTTTTCCACACATTTTGGTCCCACACTCCCTCATGTTCCGGCTTATTTTTGCATCACACGTGGCTTTTGCTGAGAGTTCCTGCAGTTTGAAGACAGACGCTGCGTAAATGTGCCAAATAATGACAAAAATCAGAAAGTTTCAGTCTAAGAGTGACTAATCTAATCTCGTCCAATTTCAAGGGTATGTTAGGAATCGTGCAGGTGTACAAAGAGAATGGACAAACAGTTTCAATTGAATTAAATGTTACCAGGAGCTTATGGAGTCATGCTGCTGGGGAAATTAGCCACAATATCTAACAGATATATATAAAAGAGGGTGTTTGCTGCAACAAAAATGGCCGTAATGAGAAAGAAAAGGATATAAATGGAGACAGAAAGAGGAACGCAATTCAAAAGAAGATGTTTTGAAAGGAAATAATTGCCCAGCGAAGGTTTTAAACATTGGTATCAAGTCTAATCTGCGGTGGATTCCACGATAGAATTGGACACGAGTGTTAGAAGTTCCCCTCACGTTTATTCAACACGAGTGCAGCATTTAATTATTCCTTAGGTTCTGATCGTCCCATGCTGTCAGACATCCAGCACACCGGCGGACTCATTAATATTATCCTTTATTTCATTACCACATATTTAACTCGGACAGTTCCGCTCTGATTAGAGCAGCAGAGCACTAAAGCTGAGCCAGCTAGAACTGGCCAACGGGGTCAACAGCGCAATGATTACCGATGAAAATGATTCAACTTTAATGGGATTTCCTGATCCTAGCAACAGCATTTAGGAGGAGACATTATTGACAACACATTGGAATGTGTGTGTTGTATAATCCATATTTTAATGTGATGAGAACACAAAATAAGCAGCCGTCCGGCTCAGACCTCCGCCAAGCAGCTCATTCCCCCACATAATGTAACTCACACCCGTAGTAGAGTCTGTACAGTATATAGGCAGTAGTAATAAAAGGTTACATATCAGTCAATTTACGATCAAACCCTTCTACTTTAATGTTTGGATGAACAAAGGTGAAAATCCCTCTGGAATCTGATACGTCACCAAGATTTAATCCTCTTTTCCTTGGCCCATGATTGACTTTTCCAGAAAATTTGACTCAAATCTTTAACCTTTCGAGTTATTTTGCAAGCACAGAGGCCGGTCGTCACAAGCTTCCTCGGCTGAGGTGATAAAGCGGACTGGGATTATCCCATTGCCTGGTTGATTATCCCTGGTTCTGCTTCCCATTTCTCTATTTTCCCAGTTGCTTGTTAGAGAACTGAGGGAGATGGAGACTGAGAAAGAGGAGGGTGTGTTCCGGTCCAGATGGTGTCTCTGTAGGGATTCTGTGTGTGTGTGTGTGTGTGTGTGTGTGTGTGTGTGTGTGTGTGTGTGTGTGTGTGTGTGCCATGTGGAGGATGAGTAGGTGGATTATCTGTGTCCCTGAAAAGGGAAACTGCTGAGTGGGGATATTTAAATGAAAAAATGAATTAAAAACAAAGGGAGTGACCAGTGAGACGGCTATAAAGGGAATCAGACCACGATAATCTGATCTTTTTCCATCGGCCTCGGCAGTTTCAGCCGTGCGCAGACTCCTCACTGACCTTTTCCACGATGACGTGTGCGCAGCCTATAGGTGGCAGCGGCCGTTTGTTATCCTCACATCACCGCTTCTGCGTTGAATTTCTCCCGATGAACGCTGCGGCCAGCTGCGGGCTTTGGTAAAGCTTTGCTCGAGAGTGTTGCCACGGCTCAGACTGTTGCCTCTGATCACTGCCTCCCTCGGTCCATCGTTGTTTATTGCCCCGCGTGGAGCAGAGGCGTGTAATTACAGCGGAGCGGCGGGATCAGTCTGAGGTCACTGCTGATGCCGTCGGTACAGCCTGGGGCTGACGGGGAAGCACAGGGTGGGGGCACAGGAGGAAAACGATGGCTGGTACAGCCATTGATGCTTTGGTTTATTCATCAAAGTGCCAACGATCTTGCTAGCAGCCAAGGAACTGAAGGAAATAGGAGGCAGCCTAATTACCCAGAGGTCACAGCTCAGGCAGAGGGGGATTTCTGTCCCGCTGCCTTCCAAGTACCCAGCATGGGGGTAAATGTGATCATTGTTGCCCAAGTGGGGCTAATTTACAGACCATCAGCAGGTGCTTTTGCTTCCTGGGTTCTCCGAAGACGTTCTGAGCCAACTTGAGTCCCGGAGAAGAGTGACCACATGGGCAGCACGCTGCTTTCCCGCACAGATGGAGCAACGTTGGCACAGCGGACGCTTCAGATGATGCGGAGGAGGGGGGATTTGGGGGGAGTAAGACCAACTTTGGACGGTGCCGTTATCACCATTGTGGGAAAAGGAACAACCTCCGATTCTTGGAACTCATCGCACAGTTGGATCACGTTTAGGAGTTTGGTCAAAGGCATGTCATCTCCCCGGGTGGGAGGTGCTCATTAGCCTAATAGGCGGGGAAGGGAAGGACGGCAGCGGCGTGCCGAGTCTGCTTCGTTATTGTGGGTGCAGCTCTGTTGTCAGGATTTTGTGTTCTGAAGGATATGAAAGTGGTGCCGTCATGCACAGCCACACAGGAGCACGCACGGCTGCACAGTATCAATGATCTAGAGAGTCCTTCTCTGTAACCGGGCTGGTAAATATCACTGGCTTCCGATGCTCGACGTTCCTTTAAAGGCGCTGCTGACTTTAGGAATAAGCAGCCCAAAGATTTCAAAAGGACTTCAGTTTAGCTACACTGTTAAAAAACGGTACAGCAGGAACAGGCTAAATAATCCCAAGGATGATAAATAAACAGTTTTCTCCTAAGATTTATTCAAGCTGAGTAGCAGATCATCGAAAGACGCTCCCTGGTGAAGCATTAAAGCTAGAAATCATCAATCATCGTCCCTCCGTCCGTCGTTCATCTATAGAAGAAGCCTGGAAAAACAACGGACTGGAGCCTGAACGGCAGATCTTAAACAGTGGGGACGCTTTACATCCTGGAGATCAATCTAGTCCCATCCTGGATTACACATGATTGCAATTCTTCTCCCGGTGGATCACAATGGATTAGACTAGTAATCCAACAGCACAGATCATCTCCTGCCCCCGGTGGTCGCTCGCAGGGACCCAGAGGTCATAGGTTAAATCTGTGCTGCAGCCACGGGTTCTGCTCCACATAAACAAACCAGTTTTATATGGAACCGGTTCCAACTGACAGGTAAAATCACCTGTGTCAGAGGGAAAGAGTTATTTTCTGTCTGTCTTCCTTTATGTCCAATATTACATTTAAACAACAGAGGAGGAGGAGCAGGAGGAGGAGGAGGAGGAGGAGGAGGAGGAAGAGGAGGAGGGGACCCGAGTCATGCTGGAGGGCTTCCATCTCCCATCTTGGAGTTCCCCCAGAGGCGCTGGAGAGAAGATGGCTGCGATGATTCAATGGAAGGGAGGAGAAGGGCCTTTAGTTGCATCCATCACCGCTGCTGTGCCGCGGGCTTTAAATCTTCATCCTTATTTGCATTAATGGAATGTGAATCCCATCTCAGAGCAATACGACAGCAAAGCAAGAAGAGAATCAATAAATGCAACACTGTCGGGTGCAGGCATCAGCGCAGGCACTGCTCATATGAGGACCATCCATCCACCTGTCCACCCTCTCCTGGGCCTCCTGCTCTGTGTAATATCCATCTAAAACGCTCACTCACAACTGTTCCACGTGCCACAGAAATAGAAGCTTCCTCCATGGCAGCTGGAGTATCTAACACAGAGCTGAGGCTTCAAAAAATACCCCGGCTTCCTTTTTGCCATGTAGCCAAGGATGATGTGTTCACGCTCGTGTCCTTGAAAATAAGCCGTGAAATAGACAATGACACTTTATACTTTACTGTTGTTTAGGACCGTGTTAGGGGCGCTGAATCTCCCGGATCTTCATCTATCTTCATTTAAGTGAGCGGTGGACCTGATCGTGTTTGAGGAAAGACACACAGTCGTCACATCTGAAAATGTGAGCTTTTAATAAAGGGTTTGTTATATGGAGAAGATTACAACACAATACAAGACAGAGATATACAGTATTTATACGGACAGGGACCTTAAAGTAGATACCAAAGCATCGAGTGAAACCAAATAAAAGGGCATTTACGAAAAGACAGACGTCACCAAGAGAGTTAAAGAAAAGCTTTCAGCCCCACTAAGTGTAAAAAAGAACAATGCAACATCACAACCAGGAAGCTGAAAAACAACCGACCCTGGCAAGAGCCGAACAGACGCCAGGCATAAAAGAACCGAGAGGCGTCCTCAGAGACGCGGTTTGGCAGAGGGATGATTTCCACCCCGATTTAGCATCAGTCTGGTGGCAGCTCGCACAAGCCGCGCGTCAGTGGTTTCCAATAACCCACCCAGCCGTTTAAATCTTAATAATGCACCAGGGGAACCGATAAAACGCTGCTGCTGCAGCAGTTCAGACCCTCTCCCAGCGCCGGCTCTCCACCAGGACGACTAAAGCCACCGGTTCTTTAAAAGGGCACATTCACCCCGACAGGCACTTTCCACTACAGGACAGTAAGTCGGACGCAGCCTACAGCTCATGCACGGACGGCAGGACACGCAGAAGAGTTGCAAGACGTTAACTGACATCGTGGAATTACAGAGGCCACAATCATGCTCGTCGCAGCTACAAGACAGAAACCAATTAAAAGCTAACGTAAGGTGATGAGATCCGATGGCCCCAAACACCTCCTCGCAGGTGAGGAGACGTTTGATGATTTAGATCTTTTCGGTAGAGCAGAAACTGTGCAGTAGCAGACATTACAGGTCTATAAATATAACGTGCAGCGGTGTAAACATTCACTCGTCTCCTCCTGTCCTCCTCTTTCATCACCGACTCCTTGGCGCCATCTACTCTTTGCTATTTCCACCCTGTTCTCAATGTTTGTCGTCAACCTTTCACTGCCATCGCGGAGGTCGAGACACTCTCTGTTAGCGCGGCAGCATCAGAGCAAATAGTTCTGCCTTCTTTTGGGAAAGGTTCTCTAATTTCACTCGGAATCACAGTTTCTTTTCTGCTCGGTGTGCGGGAGGTCGGAGTTCTGCAGGGCGAGGGCGGCGCTGCTGTGCACTGATTAGCGCCGTCTCCTTGGAGCAAGATTCGTGAGGCCACGCAAAAGAGCGCTCAGCGTGCACTTGCTTAGTGCTTTTAAAACACTGTGGTGAAGTGGAGGACAGAAATCCACTGGTTTATGTTGGACAGGCTAAAATGTTAGTACATTAGCACAAACAAGCTGGTGACAGTACAGAAGTGAAGGACAGAACCAATGTAATAATTTCATGTGTTGTAAGGTGTCCTTAGAGTTATGAAGGAAATTGATGTTTTCTTTGAATACATAGTACATGACACACACACGTGCTGCCAGCATGTAGCTAAATGCTACTTACATCAAAAAACTAAATTCAAATGTAACCAGGATTTCTGTTGTCTTGTATAAAGACTCAAGAGACGCTATAACGATAATCAGTCACTTCCAAAATTGGATAATTAGGTTATTTGTTCGCTAGATGATCATGGTCATTTAGCCAACCAGTCTATGTTATTGCTGATCAGTTGATTAACTTCTCATTAGCTACTAGTTTGTAACCGTTTGCTAATTAGCTAAAAGTGGTCAGAAAGTAAAATTGAATTTTCAAAAATTGAACTTTACATGGTGAAACTCTTGTCAAGTGTTATCCCCCTGCAGACCTCCGCGATGGCAGCTACAGATGGCTCCACAGGCTTGATCATCCCATAGATGTACAGTTTGTTATTGAACATTATATTTATGTCAGTGAGGCATGAAATGAATCAGAAAACTGAGGCAGTGTTAGGAACAGTATCCCTCCTCCTTCACCCCACCTTCCTTCCCTTTATTCTGAATCAGTCACTGAGAGCTCCTGCTGTGTTTGGTACACGGTTCCCCGGCTTCTTTAGCTGCTCCACCGTGAACCTCGACCACGTTCTCGGCCCACGAGGCCACGCTGCCCTGGTGCACTCTGCTGCAGCGGGCCAGGCTGGCCACCTGGCTGGGCGGGAGGACTCTATCCCACAGGCCCACCTGAGACAGCTCTCCCACCAGGGCCTGGGACGAGTCGAAGCCTCCACCCAGAGAATCCTGGGGAGCAAGGAAAAGAAAGTCAGCCTAAAGAAACACACCCATGGCCCGGAAAGAATTCTGTTCTCCATAACACCCTCTGGGGCTCATTTACCTGCTCCTGCCCCAGTACCAGCACTCCTCCGGGTCTGATGTGGTGCCCGGCTGCCAGCGAGTGACCTTCGCCCCTCGGCTTCCCGCCCTGGTAGGCCTGCCAGGTTCCTCCCTTCTGGTTCCAGCTCACGCAGATGTGCTGCCAGCTGCCTCTGGAAAGGTTTAAGGGCAACTGCGCCACCTACGCAGGCAACAAGTCACCCAAAGAGACGAAATAGAAGGTTATCGTCTAGTGTTTTAGACTAAACGAGCGTGTTGAAACACATACAGATGGGTTCCTTTATCAAAACCCAAAACTCGAGAAAATCTCACCTCGTCTCTGTTTCAGCCTCGCCAGCCGTTTCTCTCCTTTTAATTACCCTCTCAAACATTCAGAGCAGAAAAATTTGTTTCCCTAATTCACCAAATCCGTTCTCTACCCTCAAGGACAGAGAAATTTACCCTCCAGGAATCAGTTTCCTTTACGACTCCACTGAATGACGGCGACACGCCGCCCTCCAGAGCTGTGGAGATGCAAATTTCTCTGCTAAACTGTCCTTTTTATTTCACATGGTCACATTATTTGTATGCTAATCAGGAGCGCTTCCTCATCTGAATTACACATTATAAATTCTGCTCACCTCACTAATGGGTTTCATACGGAGGACTGAGTCTCAGGAGGAGGCTGAGCTCTGCACAGAGCAGAGTAGAAGCTCCAGGTATTGGATTGGGTTTCAGATACTTTGTAAAATGTCACACTGTTTTCCATATATGTGCACAGAATTCTATTACGGGTTAGCATCTGTGCTAAAGCTACTAAATAAACCACCTGGATGAAGTCACATTCGCTCTGTTGCTTTGGGTGAGACGATCAAAAACGGAATTTATAGTTCATTCATGCCACTAGTATGTTTTACAAATATTCTAAATGGCCGACCTTGTCGTTGATGAGCAGCTCGGTGGGGGTGTGCAGGCCCTGCAGGAGCACCAGCTCGTTGGGCTGCGTGGGAACGGCGTACGAGAGCGGCGTCCCGATGCCCCCCTCGGCGGGCCGCAGCCACATGCAGACGGTGAAGGCCCGCAGCGCCGGAACAGAGCGCTTGACAACGGCGTACATGTAGTTGGTCCGAGCTGGGAAGGAGAGCCTGAAGCCCTCTGGGAAGGAGGATCCCAGCATACCTGCAGGGAGGCAGCGTGAATGTGGAACTCCGGGATCAGGAAACAGCTCCGAAGATGTTTGGCTTTGTTTCGTTTCAGCTCGGCCCGGATTTCATTCAGCCTTTCTAATCTTTTTTTTTTTACACTATAATTTATTCATCTTAAAAACCAGCAATGGTTTAATTGGACCAGCGAGGCTTCTGTTTCCTTCTCTCCCCCTCTCTTTAAACCCACCTTCTTCCAGTCCCACGACGCGATGGTGGAGATCATTGACGCCGCGGTCGATTTCCTGTCTGTGCCGCTCCGCCTCCAGCCTCAGGGCTTTTCGATTTTTGTCCAGCAGCTCCAGCTTCCTCTCCAGCTCCTCTTCCACGTCCTCCACGTTCCAGGTCCTATCCAGGCCGGCTCCGGCCGCCAAACCCTCGGGGTCGCCAGACGTCCCGCCTGCTTCTGTCTGATTGTGAGCAAACGGGCCGATGTCGGACTGCAGAGGAGGGACAGGACGCACAATCTGGTTCTGTTTCAAATGCCCTCCCACACCGGTTCCGTCGTCAGTGTTGGTCGACGACACATCTTATTCTGGTCAGCCGACGTATTTCTGTTCTAATTTAATTTAATCTAATCTGGCTGTTAATTACTCCGTAAATAAAGCACAATCAGACAAGATCTGCCCCCCAAGCTCCTATATAGTGCACTAAATAGGGCAAATGCCATTTTAGGGGCTCTGGAATATAGTGAGGACCGCTGTACCCTATTTAGGACACTTCATGTATCCCCTAATGCACAGTTAAAAGTAGTGTACAACCGAAGCTCCCCAGACAAGTAATGTATCCCATCATCCTCTGCAGCCGCGCACGAGAAGCTAGATTAGCGCCATATTCATTATTTAATGATCAAGTGTTAAGGGCACGGTTGTACCTCAACTGAAAAGCGTTTTGTATTTATTAATACGAGGACCATTTTAAATGACTCGGGCGGAGCAAATGTCGATCTGGTGCGTGTTGATCACAGGAAGCCGTGACGGCGTTCCAAGCTCAGTGGGAAAGTGGACTTTCAGCCTCTCGGTAAGTGAACGAAGTAGTGCACTTAATCCAAGGATGGTGGCATTTCTGACACAGCCGAGGATATCTGGAAGAAGGAATAATTGCCTCCTTATTTTGCAGCTTAATGTATTCCTTTTTTTTAATTTAAGCTGTTTATTTCTAATTGGGATCACTGGGACTGCTGGAGCATCTCCCAGCAGCGAATACATGAACAGGCCACCAGGACACTCACTCCTTCCTGGAATAAAAAGATTTAAAATCAGGGAAGCCAGCACGTTCCTGTCACTGGTTAGAGTGGAAATGGAGGCCTGTGCTAAAAGGGTTTGAGAGAGGAAATTCAGTAGCCGTGTCTGCGCGGTCAAAGAAGCGGCAAAAACGTGTTTCTCCATCGTGATTTTCACTTCTAAACAGAGTAAAACCAGGAGATGTTAATCTAAAAGTATACAGGGGGGATGCACTGTTTCAGGGTGAGGTGTGGGGGTCTGAAGCGGGCCGGGCACCTGCTGTACACCCAAACGTGACTGGGGTAGTAAAAGCAGCCGTGGCTCAGGGGGGAGATGATGGCTGGACCCACGTGTGCTGTGACTACATGTAGCACAGAGGCCAGAATCCATATTCGGACATCCTGATCTCTGATATCAAGTATCACAAACAGCCAACTCATCAATTATGCATCCCTGCCCCTTTACTCCCCCCCCCCCCCCCCCCCCCCCCCAATCTGGGTTAAATGAGGTGGGTATTGGATTCTGGTATGTTTCATTTCTACCCTGCTGTACTCTCACCTCCCCCTCCTCCATCTTTTTCGCATCTCTCCTCTCCCTCCTCTTTACTCCTCCTGTCTTTTGCTGCTTCGCTTTCATGTTTTCGCCCCCCCTCCCCCCAGCATAGTAACACATTTATGAAACATGTCATTGGATTAGAATGATTTCAACTGAACTCTGATTATTTCAACATGTCCTCGCACATAAACCTGAAGCCCTTGTTTTCCTGTTTCAAAAACACCCCCACATTGGTGCACAAGGCTGCATATCTGTGTCGGCAGGTATGTGCTGATCTATAGGTTCTCCATACCCACCTCCAGCCTCTCTATGCGGTCTTTAAGTTGAGTGATCGCCTGCTCCAGTTCATCCACAGCCCTGATGGTGAGCAGGTGGACGCTGTCGGAGGACAGATCGGGACTGTCCCGCACCATAATCCGCTCCGTTTGCGCCCCATCCTCGTTCCTACCCCGCAGCAGCCCCCCGGCGCCCCCGCGTCTGTCCGCGCTGCTCCAGCCGTCCTGCCCCTTCTCACACTCGAACAGTTTCCCCGTCAGCTCCCGGATGGTCCGCTGGTCCGTCAGGATCTGGTCCTTCTGTTGCAGGACCGTCTGCCGGAGCTCTTCCGCCGTGTTGCGGAGGTGACCCCAATCTTCCCCCGCGTAAAGCGACGGGTCTTCAGCTTGTTGCTGAAAGTTTTTCGGGTTGCACTCCCCGGCGGGGATTGGGGTACAGATAAGCCGGCTCACGGTTGGGTCATGTCCTGTAAGTCCAGTCACCCCATCCAGCCCTCCAAGCCCGATGTTGTAGGTCGGCGCTTCAGAGCCATGGAGAGCGCCCATGGAGCCCACCCGGGCCACGGAGCCCGGTGCAGCGGGGGTCTGCGCCGCTGTCTCCGGATACAGCGAGTGGTTGTCGGCGGCAGGTTGGCGCTGCGCCGCGGCAGCCCTGGACGATCCGGTGTGAACTGCTGCGATGATGCAGATAACGGCTCCGATGAAGGCCACCATCCCGGCGGCCAAAATCACAACGATGAACTTCAGGGTGGCGGCGGGCGCGATCGATTATTAGAAAAACCTAATAATTAGGCGCCAACTCCGCGGGAAAGGAAAAGTATCAGACCGAGCTCACGCATGGGAGAAACGCAAACGGTCCGGCCACTTTCCAACCTTTCCCCCCAGAGCAGGCGAGTAGAAAAGAGTTCCGCAACATAATTGAGTGATCATGGAGTCAAAACATCAGAAGCAGGCGAGCTGTCCAACGCGCATGTCCTCCGAAAGAGAGAGAGAGAGGAGGAGAGAGAGGAGAGAGAGGAGAGAGAGAGCTCCTCTTCCTCCATTAACATGCTTTCTGTCTAAAACCTTAAATATTGCCCGTCATTGCCTTACCTCCACCTCTGTCTGCTAATTCTTCCCCGAGTCTCTCATTAAATATGCAGAACTTAACTGGGGGTCCCTGCAAGCAAAACAATCTGTAAATTGTTTACTGCCTCCCTCAGCTCATTATTTCCTTGCTCTGCAACAAATTAGTCTCTGTGTGATATATAATGTGGACGGCAGTAACTCAGCTTCAGGGCTCCCGGTGGAGCTGGAGCGGCAGCAGCCTGGTGGCCTTGAGTGGGATGCTGCAGAGCCCATTAGAGTTTTTCATTAAAATGGCAGCAGAACAATGCGCACACGCAGGCGTAAAAACAGTCGCCAGGCTGCAGCGCCGGAAGAGTGGTGGGCTAGGCTAAGGCAAGCTCAAAGTGGCAGGCAAGAGAAGCTGCGATATGGGCTGGGTGGTGGTGGTGGTGTGTGTTGGGGGGGTGGTGAGACATCCACCAGTTAGAAAATAGCTCAGTGTTCAGCGGACTGTGAGAATACTAAAGCAGATCAAGTCTCTGGAGATGGGCGAGAGTCTGGGAAACGCTGAAGCTTAAACTAAATCCGCATTGGAAGTCCGCAGGCACGATAAACACCGAGCGTTCCGTTTGTAGATGATTAGAAAGTCTATATTTCAGAGGGATGGGAGCGCAATCACCTCAGCTGCGGATCCGGTGGGCAGTTAAAGCTGTTAGTTCTGCTCGTGTTGGTTCGTTTAATGGCTCTAAACGACTCTTCTGTCAAGTCGAGTCCACTGGGCCGTGAGATCTGATAAAAGGGTTTGTACTGAAAAAGCCATTTTTCTGTGGTAGAAGAGAGTGTTCTGGATGCTGCTGTCTGAAAGATGCTCGTCATATAGCTCGGAAAGCTGGATTCATCACAGGAGTGACCTTCGACCTTTACGCCGTGGGCAGCAACTCTTCCTCCTTGAAAGCAGACTGTTGGTGGAGCGTTCACCACTGAGCACAGATGACTTTTCTTTACTTCAAACATGCAAATGCACTCCTGAAGGAAATCAACAGTTTAACCTTCAGAGGACAGGAGTCAGGAACTCCAAAATGTGCAGTTCTGCTACTGACCACTAGGGGGACGAGCCCATCATTGTGAGGAACTGCTCCTCTTTGACCAGTAGGTTTCTTTTCTCTTTGCTACAGATCACATCCTCCACCACTGACCAACAGGACAATTCTTTTCAAACCCCCAAACTTCGCGAGCTGACGTCAAACGCAAACACAAGATGGCCGCGGCCTGAAGCGACACTGACAGAGTGATGGCGCTGATGCTAATTTAGTTCTGCTGACTTTTCCTGGGAGGTTAAGGACCTCAAAAGGACTCCACACAACTCTGATTTAATATCTTTTATTATTTCACATCTCGCCTCATTATTGAGCAGATAGCAGAGATAAATAATCTGCTCGCAAACCGGGCAAATAAAACCGGGATCAGAGAGGAACCGTGACCAATCACGACTGGAAGGAGCTGCAGATAACATCGCGTGCGTTAATGCGCGACTCCCTCCACCAGGTTTCATCTGGGCTTGACTGATTCACTGGTGTGTTGTTTTCAATTCTATTTTTAAAGTTTAAAGGGTTTAGTTTAAAAGTGTTATTATGGGATGTGTTTGATGGAGGGAATGTAGCTTTGATAGAAAAGGCGTAACTTTACGGAACAGAAGAAAAGGGAACAATGACAGCACGTGTTAGTAGGACGATTAATATTCCAGTCAGGCCTTCAGTTAGTTGATGGTGCCATCTAGTGTACTGGTCTCTCTCTCCCCCCTCCCTCTCTCTCTCTCTCTCTCTCTCTCCTCTCTCTCCCTCTGCTTCCTGTCCTCACACACTATAGATTATCCATACCACACACATCATAAATAATGACATTCACACACCATATAAATCACCTGCCTATTTTCCTCCGTGATGAGTTCAATGACTCTGTCACGGTGGGGGAAAAAATCCAGAACGCCAGCGTGCAATAGTGCAGCGTCCGTCCAGTGAAGTGCGCAGCGGTCGTGCACTTCAGGTGGAGTCGTGCACCAGGTGTGAATATAATAACAGAACTGGCAACAAACCAATAACGTTGTCGCTGTGGAACTTTGGGTCCAAACATGAGGAGAACTCCCCGCCAGAGTCGCCATTGCTGTCGTTTGTGCTCGTGCAAATCAAATATCAGATGTGAGGTGATTACAGTGGGATTATGGGATATTGTTTTTCTTTTTAATGTATCTCTGCGTGCACCAATGAAAAGGGAGCATTAAAAAGAAGGTAAGCCGCTCTCTTAAAATATGGCTGCGTGACCTTTTTCAGATCAACTTTATTTATGCGTAAAAACACACATGGGCCATCATTTCATTATTTATAGCTTCTACAGATCCTACAGGGTGATGTCATCATCTTCATCGCCACTCCTGGTGTGTTAAAAATTCATCAAGACACCAAATTATACATAGCTGTGTAAACATTTGCTCCGGTTCGAGCGGTGCGGCCTGTAAACGACAACAGCCGAGCAAACTACTCTGTAATGAAATTCATATCAATGATCAGTGTTTGTTTGTGTGCAGTTACTGTGCAACCACATCAGTCTGAGAGGAAGAACCATGGAAAACACACACACACGCACACACACACGCACACACGCACACAGTCATGGTTTACATCCCATGTCAGTGGTTTTATGGTCAGCTCCTGTTTAATTATTTACCCCGCTCTTTCTCAGCTGCGCTGGTGTCCGTTTCTAACGCCCTGAGCTCCACCGCCCCGTGTCCAGCCCAGCACGTTCCCTTTCAGCCTGGGCGCGTTCTCCAGCTGGTATAAGACATCCAGGAGCCCAGACGTTTGCTACCAACATGTCGGCGTTTCACGGTGACCAGCTGCATCGCTCCACCCTGAGGGTTTACTCGGTAGGTGCTACAGCTCCGATCAGCAGCAGGTGGTGGAATAAAGATCCCAGCAGCTCCGGTGGGATTTCTTGAACGCCTCTTCATAAACTGGAGACAGTTTTTGGGGAAGCATAACCACTTTTCCGCTCCCTGACTTGGTTTCTGTCGGGCAAACATGAAGCAAATTCATATTCAGTCAGTATTTTCCGTCGGCTCGGTGACTCCAGGGACTCTCCGGTCGCCTGCGCGCTCCACTGGCTCCTGCTCATAAATACAGATTGAATTAAAGATGGATTATATTGATTCTGCTTCTTAAAGTTTGTGTGACTTTCACAACAGAAATGACAGTGAGCTTTTGTGTGTCTGGAACAGAACTTAGTGGAGGATTTCAACCCAAGCCTGCAGAAACTGGTCTCCCTGGGCAACAGCTACATCCAGGCCTTCAGAGGTAAGTCCAGCAGCGGGAAAAGACAACAGAGCGGAGAGTTTTAGTAGCATTTACGGGGGTTTTGTAGCATAAAAGCTGCTGCGGCAGAGCGAGCGGCACACGGGCGGCGGCCCGTCACTGCACCTTAATCCAAAGTCCACAAGCTTTGGGAATATAGTGACGCTGTTACAATATGACCTCCGTTCTTGGCCCGTTGCCAAGGCCTTTCCAGCTTTATCTGAAACAAGGAAGTGTGATTTGCTGTATCTCTCGATCAAAGTTGGGAAGGTTGGTTTATTCCGCTTCTTTCTCTCCGTTCTGGGCTGCAAAGATGAGGCGCAGAATCGGTTTTGTAGACACGTTTTCACAGATTATGATGGAGAGGCAATAAAATACCAGGCCAGCTACAGCGAGAGGCCCTGAGATCCCCACCTGTGCTGGGAGACGCCTGAGTCAGCACAGTCTCTTGCACAGGGCGGCGAGCTTTACGACCTCCCTCCTCTCCCATGTTTTAGGCCTTAACAACATCTTGCAGTGCTGAAGTTAATAAAAGTAAATTAAAGTCTTTTTTGCCCCCCCAAGTTTTCCAAATTAGCAGTCGCAGTGGTGCAGTGGGCAGCAATGTTGCTCCATAGTAACAAGCTCACGAGCTTGACTCCACGTTTGGTCTTTCTACATGGAGTTTGCAGGGTTCACCAGCAGCAGGCTGGGACTTCTCCAGTCCAAAAACTTACATGTTAGCTTGGTTGGAGACACTTAATTTCCTCTAAGTGTGTGCGCACGTGTGTGCGTGCGTGCGCGTGTCCTGTCATGTAATCCTACCTCTCTCCCAGTGACTGCTGGAATAGACTGAAATAGATAAGAAGAGGAGGATGGATGGATGGATGGATGGATGGATGGATGGATGGATGGATGGATGGATGGACGGACGGAGGGAGGGAGGGAGGGAGGGGGGATGATGGATGGATGGATGGATGGATGGATGGATGGATGGATGGATGGATGGATGGATGGAGGGAGGGAGGGAGGAGGGAGGGAGGGAGGGGGGATGATGGATGGATGGATGGATGGATGGATGGATGGATGGATGGATGGATGGATGGAGGATGGATGGATGGAGGAGGGAGGGAGGATATAATCCATCCATAGAGGAACATTTAATGGTAAACATCCCATTTGTGACAAACACTGCTTAGAAAAACACAAGTTCAATTGTAATTAAAGAGAGAAATAACCCGTCAGGATTTCATTTCTCTCTTTTGCCACTGGGAGTTAAAATACCGGCGCTGTTAATAATAATATGAGCTGCAGGAAATGAGAAATGCCCCAGAGAGACGCACATTTGCTCCAACGCTCTCACCATGGAGGGGGCAGTCTGGGGGTGTTGCCCACGGTGACCGAGCATCCACCCAGACGTTGTAGTGAGCAGCTGCTGCTTTTTGATATGCTGCTGGTGTCATTTCCATGAACAGACCCGCTCTTTGTTTTTGGACTCTGCACCTTTGGATGCACGTGTGTGTTAGCTGTTAGCCGCTTCGCCGGCCGCTAACAGTTAGCCAAATCACCCAGGTGTGCCGGGTATTTACACGCAATTATTTTCCTGTTATGCTGTGTGTGGCTGAATGCTGTGCTTTGTTGCCCACTAACACCGTGCACACTGTTTGAGAGTTGTGTAACTGGAGCTCCTTTTAGCCATAATGCTATAAACTACCAGCGCTAAAATACTCATGTGTGAAGGAGATGAAATAATCCAGGTAGTGAGCAGCAGCGATAACACTGGTGCTGACGCTGTCCGACACCACAACATAGCAGAGTTTGCTGTTATAACTGCTATTTTGGTGTGTTTTAGCCTTCGCCTCTACTAGCGATGCGTACTTTGGAGCTCTTTCAAAGATTGGAGAGAAGGCGCTGCACACCGTGTCCTCGCGCTCTCTCGGTAAGTGTCATCACACCTCGCTGAGCAGATGTGCGAGCATTTACAATCACGCCTGTGTTTATGTTGTGTTTTTACTGTTGTCCCGTTATTGTATCCCAGTTGTTTTTACAAAAAAAACACTCTTTTTTTTTTTTTTTTACTGCTCAATCTTTTATTTGCCACATGATAGTTGGGCCGGCGAAGAAGCCCCTTGTGCCCTCGTGCCCTCGAGCAGGCGGCGCAGGGCCGGGCGACATTCACCATCATCATAGAAGCTCAGGCTGAGCTCATATTTGCGTTTGGCTCAGGGCGAAAAGGAAATGAAGGCGGAACAGCCTTATGAGATTTATTAGATCAGGCTCCATGAATAATAGACGAGGGTGGGCGGCGGTTTAGAGACCGCCATCGCTGCCTGAAAATGACATTTAGCCAGTGATTAGTCGCTGATCAACATGAGATCTAACACAGCTTTACTGAAATACAAAATAGGCAGACTGCATTCGCCTGTTCCAGTCATAATGTGTCTATTTGAACGTAATTAGTCGCCATGGTAACACATTTGATGGCAACAGTTATCACTGTCTGGGTTCGGGAAACACAAAAATCCATTCCGTGACATCATCCCCCTTCATTTCAGGCCAAGTCTTGATGCAGATCTCCGAGAGCCAAAGAAGATTCACGGTGGAGCTGGACGGAGTCGTACGTTACCACTTTTCCCTTCCGGATGATTCGTGACTTCGGCTCTCTGACGATTCCCCGCGTCTTTCTTCCAGTTGCAGTGGTTCAGTGTCGAGGTCATTCGGCAGATGGACAGCAACACCAGACAGGACAGAAGTTTCATATCGGTGAGTTTCAGACGTTAGCAGGATCTGCGGATCATCCCATACAGGGATGGAGGCGATAGAGAAGCAGGAGTGCCTGATACGAGATCTCTGCCGAGCAGGACAGCAGGAAGTTCTACGAGATGGAGGTCCACAACAAGGCGACGGCCCTGGAGAGGCAGCTGTGGCGAGGGAACAACTCGGTCGGTCCCCCCGTCTCTCTGCAGTCTGTCTGTCGGCCCTGAGTAACATAAATCCCCCTCTGTGGGCAGGATCAGGGCGAGTACCTGCAGTTCCTCAAGAGGAGCAACGAGGAGGCTCTGAAGGAGGAGGAGAGGCGCCATCGGTTCCTGGCAGAGAAGCACTGTGGCCTCGTCCAGTCCATCACACACCTCATGAACAAGGTGCCCTGGAGCTACACCGTTGGCTGTATCTGCCTGTTCTTTCTTCCTGTCCTCCTCCTCCTCCTTTACCACCAGCCGGAGCTTGGTCCTGCTCAAGGTTTCATCATTGCGTGAGAAATCGATCAATAAATGAAGTCGCATTGAATCACTGGAGACGATCGCTGCTAAGGCACACCTGCGTGGCGAGTTTAGCTTGAGATGCGGCCCTGGATAATCTGGTCACTGTCCCCAGACGGTCAGCGATGGTCCTTTATGATCAGCAATAACAACAGGAGAAAGTTCCTGAAGGAAAATCTTCACACCTGAACTGCGACGGCTGAAGGAGGCAGCGGCTCCCTGGTTGGCTGGACTCTGGACTCGCCGCTCACTTTTCCCTTCATTACTGACACACTTTGTGGCAGCAATAAATCCAATCAACTGGAACATAAAGGGCATTTGACGCTCCTGCAGGTTAAACTTAACCCCCCCCCACAAAAGCTGTAAACAGTTGGTGATACGAAAAAAGAAAGAAAAACTCTAGAAAACTTAAAGAAATCAGCACTTTGAACAAAACGGGCGGCTGTGAAGTGCCATTTACACACAGATGTGCGTTTAATTGCTCCCTTTGTAGCCTCTTTTAGCTTCCTTGTTCCTTTTCTGCTGCCAGAACGTCTCCTGGTGGTTTTTTTAGCTACAGTCTCTGTTTCTGTTTTTTATTGTCCAGTTCTGCTGCTTATTTGATGCCCTTATTTTAGGTCAGTTCATAGGAACTAAAGGTGAGCAGGTCTCCCTGAACCTGCTCTCCACTGCTGTTGTCCAGCTGTTCTTAAAGAACCGCTAGTCGCTATGGCGACCAAACCCAAACCAGTAGAGTGTTCTCAACCTCCCGAAGCTCTGAACATTAGCCCCAACCAGTAGGCTCCCACACCATGAATGCTAGCTGTTTTTAGCTTCTCCAACAACCCTGAAGGAGAAGAATTGAATTCCCCAGCTCACTTTAATTAAGTGGTAACTTTGCCCTTGATGAGTTTAACCGTGCTCGCGTGTGTGTCGCAGACAGGAAGTTCTCTCCAGCAGAAGGTCGATGCCTGGACCAAAGACGTATCGGCCACCAGAGAACTTGAGGCCAGTCGACGTCCTTCAGTGTCCAACTCTGTGAGTTCTGAACAGAAATTCTGAGTTTTCAGAAATCCATTAATGAGTGAATCCTGCAGGGAGGGAGCAGATGGCCTGGAAATCTTTGGGAACATTAGGAATCTGCTGCTGCTGTCAGATGTAATCCTGTTTCAGGGGAGAGGATTAGACGATCCGCTGGAACAAAGATCTTCTGAAATGGGTTAACAGAAGTGACTTTTACGTGATTTAGACCTTATTTATAATTATTTATATATCAGATATTCCACCAGAACACATTATGATCAATTTAAACTTCGAGCACTGCACAATTCAGTAAATTAAAATGATATTTCTACAGCTCGGCTGCCCTCTAGTGGTCGAGGACTGAACTGAATAACACAATGCAGATGTTTTTCTAGACGGCTGTGATTATCCATCACATTTTTCTCTCTTAGCACCCAACTTGAAATAATCTAAAGTGCATTTGTTTTCTACACAAGCACCCCAGGAGTGCAGCACAAGCTTCCCTGTGCGTGAAAGCTGCAGTTTACCTATAAAAACACACCAAGGGTAAAAGCTATTAACGCGCAGTTCCAGGATGTTCTCTGCCGAAAGCTACACCCATCCCAATCCAGACTTGGGGGATTAATGTGTCTGCAGATAGGGTTTCAGGCCCGAGCCTCCTTTCTACACACACGATAAAAACCAACACACCCTTCACAACAGGACACAAGCGATTCGTGTTTTACAAGATTTGTATTATTACTCTGATCCACACTGGCAGGATTTTGCATGATGTGTGTTTATTTGTGCTTTGTGTGTTTTATTTTTTTACATTTTGCAGGTTGGGATGAGGGAGGACATGAGAAGGGCCAGAGAGGAGCAGAGAGGGGGCAGAGAGGAGCAGAGAGGGGGCAGAGAGGAGCAGAGAGGGGGCAGAGAGCCGGCCCTGGGCAACGTGCCATCAAGGGGTCAGTTCTTACTGTAGTTCAAAGAGGAAAAAAAATCAAACGGGCTCATAAAAAAGAGCGCGTTGTTTTAACTCCAGGCTCTCCTTTTTCATGATGGAGTGAGAAGGAAAGAAAAGATATATTGTGAATCCTTCCTCCGCCTGCATGGCAGCGGTTCTCCCTGCATTCCAACAACCACTTTAAAAGTTCCTTTCGCTGCCTCGCACATGTTTTCTCCTCCGACTTTGCTTGAGATTCTTTCCCATTTCTGCCGGACAAAGCTGCGTTTTTTTTCCCCTCTCCAGCTCCGTCCCCCCAGGAAAGTCTTTACCGTGAGCCGATCCGAGACGGCGGCGTAGGAAGAACCATGAGGGCGCGGACGTCCCACCAGCCGGCTGCCTCCAACCGCACTCTGCTGCCTTTCAGCAAGGGGGAGATGATCACCGTGCTGGTGCCCCAGCCCAGGAAAGGCTGGCTCTACGGCCAGGCTGAGAGCAGCACGCAGTAAGTGAGGCGGCGTCTGTGCGTCTGAGGCTCTTCATCCCTCCTCGTTGTTCTCCGTGCTCAGCGTCTCGATGTGTGTCCGGCTGTTTGCAGGCAGGGATGGTTCCCGGCCTCGTTCGCTGAAGCGGTGGCTGATCCTCCACCACAAGCGGCCCTCCCTCGGTGAGCAAAAGCAACTGTTCCTGCCCTCCGCTAGTGGCCTGCTCCCTCAGAGTTTATCACACCTCTACTGCACCAAACCGGACAGGTGGAACCTCCCGAAAAGGGCGAAAAATGCTAAAAATTGAACAGCCGGAGGCAAAATAACACTCCAGAACTGATGAGCAGCGACTCTCAGTAGATGAAACCATGAAATTCTCCTCACTCTGTTTTGGCGTGTCAGCAAAACTACAGCTGCATGAAAACGAGCCTCTTACTCATGAGTTTTAAAGCAGCTCCAGAACCCCCCCGCCCCCATTTTAGTGCACACCAAATTGGGGAAAATAGTGTTTGCAGCGCCATTTAAAAGAAAATCTAAAACTTCGGCAGAATCTTCCCCGTCATTCTTTGACCGTTGACAGTTTGAAGCGGGGCGGGATGGAACTCGGGCCTGCAATAATAACTCGCTCTAGTTGAGAGATTTGGGTGACCCACAGCTGTGAGGAGAACCAGCCTGTTTTAAAATGAAACTTGGCTCAGTTTTTGGCGGACTCCCGCCTCTGGAACCCCTGAAGCTCTCTTGCTCATGTAGATCAAACATGTGTGCTTGGTTGTTATCAGGTTA